>NC_056729.1:491477568-491777568 GCF_019279795.1 Protopterus annectens
GCAGTCAGAAAGGAGGTCTTATTAACAGAACAGAGTTGTCTTCATTGATTCTGCGACTATAAGGTATGGTCTTTACCATTACTTTACTATGCAGGGTGGAGAAGGTTATAATTATAATATCTTATTTAACAGAGTGCTGAGTGGTAGGGTGGCTCTGCTACTAAGAGGTAGCCAATTAAACTTGCCCAGGAGCTGACATGATGTGTTACTGAAGCTGTCTGATATGCAAAGTGGCAAGCTTTTTTTCTCAACAAACTGTGATAATTATGTGTTCCCTGTGGAGAAAAGTGAAGTTATAGGAGCCCAAATTCTTTTTTTTCCCAAATATCTTTATTTAATTTTTAAACTTGTTTATAACAACAGTTAAGATTCAACTTGATGATTACCTAACTATACAAAAAGAAAAACAATTATAACTATAACACAAACTATATACGTGAGTGCTAATTGCCTATATAGATGTTCTTTCAGATAAGGCAATAAATTTGGTGATAACATAATAAAAACAAAAGATATCCTGAGTAAGAATAATGTTAACTCCCTCACATAGCTTATTTTGAGTATTGATAAAATTTATGATAGTGACTGTAAAAATTGTACATAATGAGAATGTTTATTCTGATTAATTATAATTAACTTGTGGGCTGAAATATGTTTTATTGCTGTTTGTTTAAATCCATCTCATGATATTTTTGATCTGTCAAGCCAATTTTTGAGTCATATAAAATGTTATTAATGAGAAAAGGGTAAGTAGAATTTGTAAATCTTGTTGTACTAACCCCGGATTTTATTTTGTGTGTGAGCACATTCCTGGCTACGGTCTGACATGCATCATGAGACAGCAGATGGGGGATTTTGTAATACCGTTATCTTCACAAGGGTTTTCTTCGTTACCTTTTCTTACTTTGTTTATCTTATATGGAAATTAATACTAGTACAGGAAAAAGCAAAGCTACAGCACACTGGGGTACATTTCAGTGCAGAGAACTGCCTTGGACAGAGACTTGTAACATGAAAAAAATGTTGCTGACTCACAGCACATACTAACAAAGAAATTACCTGCCTTGTGGCACTAATCATCACAGCGCTTGTTTTCTCTCCAAGGTAATAAAGACATTCAATCTTCTACAATGTACATGTTGGCACAATCAGGAAAGATTTACAGTAATTACAAGCTGTAAAGCACGGAGCTGCCAGGCATGAAATGGCTATTCCATTTAAAGTAATTCCTCAGTGCAAGATTCCTATTACTATTGTACCTTATTTCCAATATAACTATAGCATTTCAGCAGAGACAAAGATGTACATTTCCTTTATATCCATGACACTTAGTGTGACAGTGAAATTAAAAACAGAAATTACACAAGTGCTTTAGAATCCTTTGCAGTTTACATGCACCAGAACTGAGGGAGTTTAGTCTCACAGCATGATTTTTTTTTTCATCTTTTGCAAGACAGTCCTTATTTGGGTGCTTTTGTCTTGTATGGAAAGCAATAACTTGTAACAAAGTATCCTGATATTTTAGTACAAACATAAATATTTAACTGTCTTCTAAATACTGCAGAAAAGTTCTTATTCATGTGAGATGCACTTCCAGGAGATTAAACAGCAGAAAACATATAAAAAAGTGAGTCTTCTAATAATAAAATGAAAACAAATCCAGTCTATTGGTTAAGGGTGTGGAATGACTTGCAAAATACATTGATTCAGTAGGAAATGTCACACTTTGACATATGAAAAGGAGTGAAGCCTGCCTCCCCATGCCAAGACATTCTGCAGACATTCTGCACTGCAGTGCAATGCTTTTCTATGCAACAGTACCTCTCAGCAGAGCTGAACGTTTTAACCACTGTAAGCTTTCTGACATAGTAAGGGAAATGCAGACTTTCAAAATCATTACTCTTTGTTAATTTTATGACAAGGTTGAGTAAAGAAAATGGAATGCTTTTCCATGCAACAGTACCTCTCAGCAGAGCCGAACGAATATTACAACCACTGTGAGCTGTCTGACATAGTAAGGGAAATGCAGGCTTTCAAAATCATTCCTCTTTGTTACTTTTATGACAATGTTGAGTAAAGAAAAATAGTAAAACATTCAGAAAACATTGTAGAAAAAAATAACTATTTCTCAAATCAATTAACTACTCAAAATGCCGAGTGTATCACCTAAGTATATGCATTAACTTAGCCAGTGTATGAGTCTGGTTGAAAGAAAAGTAAACTAACATTGCCAGTGTCTTTCTTTCTCTCTCTGTCCATCTTTTTCATTTTGTCTGTCTGTATCAATGTCCCTATTCCTGGAAGTTTAACACATATTTTCAAAACTATCTGTGTCAATTACCCTATACTTACTTAGAATATACCAGTTAGGAAGTTAAAAGTATGAATGCATAATGTGTAAGTTAAATGTGTGTGTGTGTGTGTGTGTGTGTGTGTGTGTGTGTGTGTGTGTGTGTGTGTGTGTGTGTGTGTGTGCGTGCATGCACATACGCATGCAAATCTTGGTGGGGAGACTGGAAAGCATGCCTAAGTAATATTGTCATACTCATAATATCTAATTATATAATAATAACAATACCTGCATTTTTGTAAATAGTACTGTTTATTTTATTCCTATATTCTTGCTGTGCCTTAAATAGCAGATTGTTTTCCTAGGTAGTTTTGCTCATCTCACTCAGTGGATTTGGCTTCTTTCTTCATTTTGTCCGCTGAGTTATCTCACATCTTTTAGAAATCTCTGATAATAGAATCTGACTACTATTTCTGGTCTTAAAACCAAGTTTTGAGATTCTGGCTATGTACATCATTCCGTGTAGCAGCAAGATGGCTGAAAGAGGAATATCTGTAGTTATCAACACCTGACTCATCAAGCCATGCATCTTTGATACTTCTCACATAAAAAACTGCTGAAACAGGCAGACAGTTATTCTTTGGTATCATGGCTCCACACCCTCACATACATCCAAGGGGCTATGATCTTTGCACCTTCTTGTTTTTTATTAGTAACACTGAGGTCACTGTAAGTCAGTGAAAATGAAATTTCTTACAGTCTTAATTGAAGGACTCTCTCTCTCTCTGTGACAAAAGAGATACATTTTTACTTTTTTTTTCCTAAAGTTTTTTCCCTACATGATGTGTTCACTTATGTTGACCACGTTAGTCTCACTAAACATAATCTATTTTCAGTTGAGACTCATGTGACATTCATACTGGCTATGGCTGATTTTTCCAGAACACCATAACACTTTCTGTAGTCCTTGAAAGAGGGTACAGGAGGGTGCATTCAGCATCTGACAGTGTGTCAGAAAAGGAGTTCCTGTCTGAGAACAGTGATGATGCTGTTAAACATAAAAGAATGGTGAACAATTAGGGATTACCTATCAAAGCACTGGTGGACTGGTGGCTAGGACAGAAGAGCCAGATGTGCAGAGTGACAACAGTAAGCACTAGAATAAGGGGTTCATATATATGAAAAAGAACTGCTTTTTCAGGATTTGGAGAATTGAAAAATTTCGTCACTGTGACTTTAAGTGTTTTAGAGAAAGAACTGAAAATGCAGACAGTCCAGTGCTGTAAGAGGATGGCAATGAAAGAACAATATGTACATATAGTAACCCAATTCTAGGAAGGAAATGGAAAGGAAATGATCCTACTCAGCTATCGTAATCTCAGCGAGAAGTTTCACTACCAAAGAATCCAGACCGAGTATAATCAATTCAAGGTCTAGAAAGGTGATTTACAACACAGAGAACAACTCATGATAAGAGTTCATAATATGTATGACAACTATTGTCAGAATGGTCATGTGGGATTATTTGGTGAGTCTTTTGCAGCTCAGTTATAGAAATGCTAAGTCTGTTGTACTTTTGGGAACAGTCTTTTTTGCATGTAATAGTCATTCATTCGGAACAAGCAGAACAATTGTGAGTGACTCTGCAAAAAAGAAAGAATGTTATGAAATTGAGGAGTGAATATTAGGTTATACATGTGATGATAAAAAAGAAAGAGTCTGCTCTTGCAATAAAGAGTAGATTTGTCAAGTTCCAAAAAAAAATGTTCTTTTTTGGATAGCAAAGTGGAGAGTATTGTGGATTTGAAAAAACATGACCTGATAGGGTTATCTATTAGGTGGGATAGGAAGCTTTAGTATATAAGAACTCACAGCAATCAAGTATTACATTTAGAAAATGTAATAAACCTTTTTGGTTATAAAGTCACTTCAAGCTATTCTGGGCTTGTTATTACTGCAGAAAAAAATGAGGTATTTAAATCAATATGAAATGAGGAGATTATAATAATCTGGGAAAAGAGGGCTCTCAAAGGCAGCATGTAAAACAAGTTGCAGGAAGTGTGGGAGACAGGAATATTTATTAAGAGGAGGGTGGTGAAAAAAGAGTTTGTTTGTTTGTGTCTTTCGGCTTTTCCCTGTTAGGGGTCGCCACAGCAGAACTCCGGTCCGCTAATGATTGGCAGTAGATTTTTACATACTGGCTTGCCGGGCCTAACGCACAACCTTCGACGAAGGAAGGCCCATTCACGCATGTAGTAAATGGAATAAAGCATTGAGCATAGATATAACAGCAGTGAGAGAGAAATACCTGGGACAAGCATAATGAGTGAAAATACAATGGTTTTATTTAATACGAAGGGGACACAGTAGAAAAGGAGACGCTTGACAAATGTGCTGTTTTAATTAAGAATAAATTTGAATTGTTATCTGAAGATACTGAAGGCAAACCACATGTAATAAAATGAACGCAGAAGAATTAACTTTATCAATTGATAACAGTGTTAGTATGAGAAAGCAGAAGTGACAGTTAAAAAAGTATGAAGCAGAAAATAGTAATGGATGGATAATGTCACAGTGTGGTGCTGTGGTAGCATTGTCGCCTCATAGTTAGATGTTGCACGTTCGATTCTCAGTTAGAGCGTCTTCTGTGTGTCGACATGCGTGAATGGGCATTCCTTCGTTGAAGGTTGTGCATTAGACCCGGCAAGCCAGCACATAAAAATCTACTGCCAATCATTAGCGGACCGGAGTTCAGCTGTGGTGACCCCTAACCGGGAAAAGCCGAAAGACAGTATGTTTTTCACATACAAATATATATATATATATATATATATATATATATATATATATATATATATAAGTACAGTAAAGGTGGTATGTTGCACTCCTGAGTGCCTCCTCCTTCAGATGAGATATTAAACTGAGGCCACATCTGCTGAGTTGGCAGTAGTTCCAGTGGACATAAGAGATCCCACAGTACCAACTGAAAGGTGTAGGGGAGTTCTTAGATGTCCTGGCCAAATTTCCCCTGGTAGTATAAATATCACCTCAGGTCACCCCCCCCCCAAAAAAAGAGGCTACTAGCCCAGTGGGACTAACCTGGTCAGCAAGGGATATAGGGGCACTGTGATCTAACATCGGGTGGCATGGTGCTTGGGCAATTTTTTGAGCTTGTAAAGGCTCCAGAGCCATTAGCCTAGTACATAACTATGAACCTATGAAATATCATCCGGTCTCAGTTAAGGAGAATATTAGTATCAAACCGAATCATCACAAATATGTATAATATATTAGATCTGAATCACACTAAGCTCATTACAAGTGTTACAAGTACTAACGAAGTAGAAGTTACTGCCGTAAAAAGGAAAGGACAAATGCGCTGTGATTCTTAAAGTAATAAACGAGAAAAGTGCAAAATTAATAGTCATTTTTTTTAGTATGACCAGGGAGATGTGCAGTAACAGGTGTAGTGAAGGAAAGGAAATAGTAAGAATAGATGATACGTATATTCAAACAAATCTTTCTAGTAGAAATGAGTTGCTGGAAAAATCAAAGATCAATGCTGTTTTAAGTAGTTAATATGAATATAATGTGGATGCAGGATTTCAATATGAATTTTACAAAAAAATAGCAAAATCTGGCTGCAGATATTAAATAACGGAGTGAGACTTTAAAAGATAAGAAATTTCTGCAATGGGAAAAGAAAGGAAATTTGCCTATAAGTAAGGTCAAAAAAGGCTACAGTAACTGATTGATTAGCACTTCATAGCAAGCTATAGAACACGTTATATTTCTCTTTCTGTGATAGTTACCTTAATCCCTTATCTGAAATCCACATTAATCCTAACACCATTCTGTTGGTGGACTTCAACTATCTGTCAACAACTGGACTTACCAACACAGTCAATGGCTGCCATGCCTGACAATTATGAATGCTAACTCCCTTATAGCTTCATAGGTTCATAGGCAGGTACTAGGCTATCGGCCCAAGGGCCTAAGTAAGCCTAGCCAACAAGATTCCCTGGCTTACGCTACCCAAGAAAGTTATATTCCTGTGCCCCTGTTGAGCAGAGCCACAGAAGTGATCCCCGGGGTGTATTTCCTATTATGCTAGCTAACCATCCTACTAAAATATCCTTCTCTTATCCTCAGTAATATTACTCTTTCTTGCATGTCTCCATGTGAAATCCTCCATCATTAAATCAGATCATAAATTAGTGATTATTTCCTTTAAAACTGGCGCTACTTTACCTGCCAGCACGTGTGTGTTTAGGGACTTCTAAAAGGCAAACATTCTTCAACTACTTGATGATTTAAATAAACTCTGATGTAATCCTTTCCTAATGGACCCATTGCTAAGGCCTCTGCCAATGCCTTGGAATTCTGCTACCTTAAAACCACTCTGGTTAACTAAATGAATGACTGTAAATTTTTACATGGGATATGTTGGGGAAATCTACCTAACAGCAGACATAGCTAGCCTTCCACCAGTACTAGGTGATGTGGGCGGACGTCTTGGCCATAAGCCTAAGAACATATATACATTTCAACTATTTAAATAGTTTTATTGATAAGACAGTCCCTATCTGCACAAAATGCAAACAGATATTTTAAGACAAATCCACATGGTGAAATACCCATAAAAATAAACAAGAGAAATAAATTACGTAATGCTCATAAAAGGTCTCATTCTACCTATCATAAGCACACATAAGAAAACTAGTGAAGAGATTAAGGGTGCCATTGAATAAGAACTTAGATGCTCAAACTAAGCCTCTCCAGTAGTTATAGTTCTGAAGCCTGGAAAACAGTCATTATAAAGCCATTACACAAGGATGGCCTAACCATGGACCCTGGTGACTATAGGCCCATTAGTCCGTCTAGCATCATATGTAAATCTGTGGAATATATTATGTTGCACCTCAGTAATCTGGGCATTTAAAATCCATTAGCTCTGGACTTGTCCCAATTTGGCTTTGCAAAAGGCAAATCCTGCCTCTCTAATCTCTTTCTTTGAAAAAGTCACTGAAGTAGTGGATTGAGGTTTGTAGTACATGCAGCATATCTGGACCTGGCCAAACCTTTGACACTATTCTTCATCAAGGCATTGTTGACAAACTTGAAAATCTGAATATAAATCCATATTTTGTGTCATGGATAGCTTTTTTTACTGATAGAACTCATGCAGTCATAGAGTCACAGGTGCTGCATCTGAAAGATGAAAGATGAATTGTTATCAGAGGTGTACCACAGGAGTGAGTGCTGGACCTTCTCCTATTTGTCATCTATTGCGTAGATTATCAGGCCAGCACTTGCGGCTTATGTCTATATAAGTTTGCAGATGATTTTAAATTAGGTATTATTTATTTGTCTACTGACTTACAATTACTCCAGCATTGGCTAGGATATGTTAACAAATGCAGCAAAGATATTTTTTCACTTAATGTAAAATGTAGCATAGCTCATTTTGGTAAACTAGCCATTTCAATCTCATACCATATGTGTCAGTTCTTGCGGTGGTGCAGCGGTAGCATTGTTGCCTCACAGCAAGATGTTTTCCCGTTTGATTCTCGGCTGGAGCGCCTTCTATGTGGAGTCTGCATGTCCTCCCCACGTTCAAAAGACATGCATGAAATGGGTATGCCTTATTTGAAGGTTGGGCGTCGGGCTGGCAACTTAGCACCATAAAAATCTACTGTCAATCATTAGCGGACCAAAGTTCCACTGTGGTGACCCCTAACCAGGAAAAGCCGAAAGAAGAAGAACTATCATTAAGGATCTAAGCACTCCTGTTGATACTTTCTTATCTTTTAACCATAGAGAGTCCAGTATAGTTTGAAAAGCCTACTGACTGTCTCATTTAATTTCCAAAGTATCTCCTTTAGATCCAAAGAAATCTTAATTCACCTTTATCCATATTATACCAATCCCATTTTTGAATATAGTGCACCTTTTACATGTTTTTGACTAAATATTTCACTGAACTTGAGAGACATCCTAGATACCTAAAGGTTGGTACACCCTTGGTTATCCAGACAGAATGGCAGCTCTCTCCTTCTTTACACTGAGTATCCCTTAGACTCTTCTATGGTGATCTGTGTCTAGCCATTTGACCCATGAAAGCTCCAACTCTCCTCTGCAGAACAAATAGTTCCTCAAATACTTAGTTAAATGACCTTAACTTTCATGAACCAATACATAAGACACATTTCTGTGATAGCGTCATATCCCAAAGTATCCCCGTACCTTTCAAGGTAAATCTAGATAATTGTATGGATAGCCTCAGTTTCTACCACAGTCTATCCTGTATTGCCTTTCTTGAGGTGTGAGGGAACTTTTGAATAGGATTTACTGGCTATGTTTAGAATAGTCTGTAGAATGTTTGGCTAGTTCTTACCTTTGAACCTAAACGTCCATGAATCTGTTATATCATTTATAGCAGTAATATGAAGGAAATAAGCTGTAAAAACACATAAAGGATATATTTTCACACCATGACATTATATTAACTCATTCACTCCAATGGAGCTCAGCAAATTTGCATTGTAACTTTTATTTATTTATTTATTTATTTATTTATTTATTTATTTATATTTGTTGACCGGGAGTGTCTGACTGGACGTAGGTCCATTTTCAGCGGAGGCCCGGGGAGAAAAGCTCCACAGTTAAAATAAACAGACAGTAGTTACATTGGATTACATAGCGATTAACAATTTACATAGCGATTACTTACAACATATTTACAGTTGAAGAACATAGTACATCAGTAGACAACTAGAATCTTTATCTGTGAAGTACATAACAGACATTAACAAATGTTAAAATAAGAAGTTCCTGCTGTATAAGTACTAGGCTTATGAGCATCTGAGCTTGCTATAATCAAGGTAGTTAGTGGAGTGGAAAGAAATGTAGTGGTTCGATGGGGTGGGTGATATTAGAGTGGGAGTTGCAAGGGCATAGCCAGCATGTTTTTAGGTGCACTTTTAGTAAAGTTTTGAAGTGGGTGCATGATGGTACGGAGGTAATTGTGGGTGGGGGGGAGTTCCATAATTTGGCTATGGTTCAAGAGAATAGTGCTTCACCAGCAGAGTTATTGGCTTTAGTGATCTGCAAGTGATTTTTGTTGCTGGATCTTAGTGGTCTGGTGGTACAATAGGGTTGGAGTAGATTCTGGAGGGATGGGACATTTAGTGGATGGTTTACTAGTTTGTGGGCGAGTGAGAGTTGATACCATTGAAGGAGGTGAGGGAGTTCAAGCCAGCCCAGTTCAGCAAGTGAGAGACAGTGGTGACTACGGTAGGATGCCCCTGTGGCAAATTTGACAATTTTGTTGTAGCAGGTCTCTAGCTTGTTTAGATCGCATTGCCTTAGGTTGGTATATATTGGAGAGGCATAAAGTAGGGTGGAGATAAGGTGGGAATTTGCTATTGAAATATTTGCTGCTTTGGTGAGAAGATGCTTATTTCTGTATAACGCTCCTAGTTTTTTGTGGACTTTTTTTATGGTCATGGATATGTGAATGTCAAATTTTAGTTTATTGTCTATTTCCACTCCTAGCAATTTGATGTGTTCAGTTGGGTATATAGTGGTGTGGTCTTTTGCTGTGATGTTAAAGTGAGAGTTGTTTTGAGTATGTTTGGTGGGTTGGAAGATGAGTAGTTTAGTTTTGTTTGGGTTGAGTATTAATTGGGCATCGGATAGCCAAGTTTCAACAGAGGAAAAGGCTTCCTGTGTGACTTTTTTGCAGTTTGGGTAGGGACTGGGCTGAGCAGATGATGGTCGAGTCATTTGCGTATTGTATGAGTGTGCCATGTTTGGTGGCAGAGGCTAGATTATTTGTGAAAACAGAGAAGAGTAGGGGTCCAAGGATGGATCCTTGGGGAACTCCAATGGAGACAGGTAGTTGGGGAGATATGTCATTCTGCCATACAATCGATTGTTGGTGGTCAGACAGGTAACTCTGAAACCAGTTGGTGACTGATTGTGAGAAGGATAGGTTATTGAGGACAGAGATAAGTTGTTTGTGTGGGACCATGTCAAATACTTTAGATAGGTCTAGGAAAGTAGCAGAGGAGAGATAGCCATTGTTTTTAAGCTGAATGATAGTGTTAGTAAAGGAGAGTAAGGCAGTGGTGGTGCTATGGTTTGGTCGGAAACCATGCTGAGTATTGGAATGAGGTTGTTAGTAAGGAGGTAGTCTGAGACCTGAGAGTATATGCATCTCTCTGGTATTTTGGAGAGTGGAGAGAGAATAGCTATGGGGTGGTAATTGGTTAGTTCTGTGGAGGGTCCGCCTTTGTGGAGGGGAATTACATGTGATACTTTCCACAGTGTGGAAACATAACTTTCTGACAGAGATCGGTTAATCAAGATGGATACTGGTTAGGCCAGAGCATCAGCTGCGATTTGTAGGTATTCACTTGGGAGGTTGTCTGCTGCTAATTTGGTGGGTTAAAGTTTAGTTAAGAGTTTTTTTATGTTGGAGGTAGGTACAGGAGAAAAAGAGAAGGCAGTGGGGAGATTAGTAGTTGAAGGTGTGGGTTGGAGCAGGCGGTTGTGTTGTTTAGCTAGTGATAGTATGGTTTGTGTGAAGTGTGTGTTGAATGAGGTAGCAATATTTTCTGAGGAGTGAGGGATGTTAGGAGGAGGGGTACTGACTTTACCTGGGTGGAGGATGGAGTTTATGGAGGACCAGAATTGTTTGGGGCCATGTTGTGAGAAGTCTAGGGCAGACTGGTAGTATTGGAATTTGTCCTGTTTTATTAGCTTTTTGACTCTATTGCGTAGTTCTAGGAATTTCTGTCTAGTTGAGGGGGGTTTGGTTTTGTACCAGTGCTCCCAGGCTTTATCCCTGTTTTTCATTTCTGACTTAGTGATTTTCTGTAGCCACAGGGAAGGTTGTGCTTTGATTCTGGAAAGTCTTATGGGGGCATGGTAATTAAGGATGCTCAGGAAGGTAGTATTAAAAAATTCAACTGCGTCATCAAGACTGAGGTACTTTAGAGGATGCCAGTTACATTCTTTGAGGGATGAGATGAATGTGAGTGGGTTAAAGTTTATTTGTTTACGTATCTGACGGTAGATGACAGGTTTAGCTTGGTATAGGTATTTTTTCAGTAGGAATGTTGAGGAGCGATCACTGAGGCTATCTGATAAGCAGCCTGTTATATATGACTGGGGGCTCTTACTGACTAGTATCCAATCCAGGGTAGTGTGCTTGCTGAAGTTTTAATTTATCCTGGTTGGTGACTGGACTAGTTGGGTGAAGCCATGAAGGTTTACATGATGGGTTGGATGGTTGCCAGAACAGGATTGCCAGTCAATACTGAAATCGCCTAAAATGATAGTTTCTTGGGGGAGATGGTGGGTAGACCAGCTGAGGAGGTTTTCTAGTGGAGGGATGTTTTGGCCAGGTGGGAAGTAGCATCCAATTATGTTGATGGTTTTGTTTTGGTTTATTTTGAGGTTGGTATATATTATTTCTTCATTGCCTATTTGTGGAGCTGATGATTTTAAGATCTGGATGTTTAGATGCTGTTTAAATATTATAGCTACACAGCCTCCTTTCTTGTTTAGCCGGTCTACTCTTAGTATGCCATAACCTGTAGGGAGTATTTGCTCACTGGTAATGTGAGGTTTTAGCCAGGTTTCTGTCAGGATGACTATATCTGGGGAGTACAAGTTTATGGTGGCATGGAGTTCATGGACTTTGTTGGATATGCTTCTAATATTTAGGCTTAGTAGAAGGAAGTCATTTGGCTTTCTATTGCCTGTAATATGGGAGAAGTTGTGGTTTCTAGTCTGATTATGAGGATTGGGGTTGGAGACGGTAGGGCGAGGGTTGGAGTGGATATCTCCACTTAGGGCTAGTTTTGATATGCATGAGGTTATTAGTTTTCTCAGTGTTTGAATGTGTTTGTTTATAAGGGAAACTTTATGATTGTGCTCTTTGGGTAATAGGTATGGTGGGAGGGTTACTATGTTAAGTTGTAGGGATGCTTTTTGTTTGAGTAATATAGTTGGTAGAATATGTGGGGGGTGCATAGGATGGTTCTTGAGTTGGTGGGAGGGGATCTGAGTGAGGGTGAGACAAGAGTGGTGGTATGAGTAGTAGTACAGTGGTAGTGGTTGAGTGCGGGAATGATAGAGCTTTGGTAGGATGTAAGATATGCAAGGAGAGTGCATGCAGTGAGCATAAGTAAGGTATGCTTGTACATGTTAGTTGAGGAGGTGTGATAATAGTGGGAAGATGGAGGAGGTAGCGTTGGGTTAGCGCTGTGGTTGGCTACTGGAATGATGGGAGGGGTTTGTGAGTGTAATAAAGGTGAGACCACTAGGGACGGGAGAGAATAGGGGGCAGGGTGGGGAGTGAAGCGTGTAGAGACCCTGTTAGTTGCTCTTATGAGGGGCCTGGAAACAATCAGGTAACAGAGTTAATTGATGAATGAACATATGATAGTGACAAGGGTGATTGTAGTTTTAAAAAATGGTGCCTGCCACAGGTAATATTTCTTAACTTTGGGATTGTCTTAAGGTAGTAAACAGGGAAGGGGAGGGGAGAACAAGGGTGTGAGCAGGCAGTTCTTTGTACTGATGCTAATGAGCCAAAGCAAAGACAAGTTAGTGTTTGAGAAACAATCACAATTGACCAAGGACTGCTCTGAAACTGTAAGTCATCTCTTAACCATTTTCAGGTGGAAAAACAGGATAACCTTGTATCAGTAGGCCACTGTGGTCTCAGTTTAAATTAACAAACACACAGTATTGATCAGATTATGGATACTAACTGCTAACAGAAGGGAATAAGAGAGAAAGTGGAAGATGACAGTGTGTGTGTGTGTGGGGGGGGGGGGGCTGCTTACAAGCCAAAGCAGAGTGCTCTCCAGGGGAAAATGAATATTGGCTCAAACAAGTATTTTATTTTATTTATTTATTTTACATTTGTTAACCGGGAGAGTCCGACTGGATACATGTCCATTTTCAGTGGAGGCCCAGGGAGAAAAGCTCCAGGTACATAACAGACATATGAACATTGTTAATGCAAAAAAGGAAGATAGTTGAGTTCTAAATACAATATAAAGATACATCACATCTTGGGAAAAAAATAACAGCAGCATATAAAAAATAAGCATAGGTCAGTTACAAAGGCGAGGCACCTTGTTAAAAAGCGGTTAAGGATAGTGAGGTAAGAGAAGGGTAAATGATAGTGGTTAATCAGGTTTGGAACAGGGACACATACTCAAAGTTAACTTTAGTTGTTTGCAAACAGTTCAGACCGGGACTGCGCTTTTCTTATAAGAATGATAAAGGTGGTACCGCAGTTGAATACTTAAGAGTGGTGATAGGTTCAAAGTTAACTTTAGTTGTTTGCAAACAATTCAGACTCGGACTGCGCTTTTCTTATAAGAATGATAAAGGTGGTACCGCAGTTGAATACATAAGAGTGGTGTTAGGTTCAAAGTTAACTTTAGTTGTTTGCAGACAGTTCAGACCCAGACTGCGCTTTTCTTATAAGAATGATAAAGGTGGTACCGCAGTTGAATACATAAGAGTGGTGTTAGGTTCAAAGTTAACTTTAGTTGTTTGCAGATAGTTCAGACCCGGACTGCGCTTTTCTTATAAGAATGATAAAGGTGGTACCGCAGTTGAATACTTAAGACTGGTGTTAGGTTCAAAGGTAACTTTAGTTGTTTGCAGATAGTTCAGACCCGGACTGCGCTTTTCTTATAAGAATGATAAAGGTGGTACCGCAGTTGAATACATGAGTGGTATGGTACTTCCAATGGGTGGAGCCTAAGTCTTTTGACAGAATCAAATTATGTCCTCACATTTTAAACAAATGTTCTTATCTCTGGAAGCATAGTGGTTATGAAAGAGGTATAAATAGCAAACTCTTCAGCACACACTACTTTTATAATGGTAGTACCTTTTAGGTTCTACATCTTAACCCAAATTTTATAAGTCACAGTAAACACAGCAACTATTCCATTTGTAGTATTTTGTAAACAACTTACAATATTTCAGCAACCACTGAAGTTACTCACATAATGTCAGCAACATTTTATTTATCTAGTTGAGAACTTTTGTATGAGGCCAAGGAATATTCTCTGTATTACTTTGTATGAGGCCAAGGAGTTTTTTCTGTATTACTTGGTTGTTGATATATTTAGAAAAATGTGAAAATTATATCTATATAAATTAATATCATAAAAACGATTAACGTCTATTTACCTGCACTAAACAGAGGTCAAATATTAATGCATTTGAGTTTGCCATTGTGTAAGCTTTAAGATGAAACCTTTTAAAACCTTGTACATAGCATGGTTTGGAATTATTGATGCAAATATGGACAAGCAGTATTTGATGCCTAGAGGTGTCATTAGGAGTTAACTGCAGATATACCTGGAGTCGTCACTTGAATGTAATGCGTTAAATAAATTTGGGAAGTAGAGAGGTAATATGACAATTTGTAAAGAAATAAAAAGCTTAAATGGACAGCTTGTAAAACAGGAATGTCTTCAGAAAGATGCAAAAAATTATATGGAATGAGCATTTGAACTTGACGCTGTTGTAAAACATGGAGTGACTGGTGGTATAATTTCAAAATAAACTAGAAAATGTATATACAGTACACCAAGTAGATGAAAAGGGAGAAAAAAAGAATATAAGAATTTATTGTATTCTCTTACTAATGTAATAATAATAATAGATAATAAGAAGGTAAGGGAATGCAGAAAGAAATAAAGGGAAGAAATATCGAAAAAGCTGGAGACCATCTGAAGAGACTACGCAAAGGCGGATTTACTAAAACGTTGTGATAACCTGGCTAAATTCCAAAGCCTACAGCACTTCAACAACCTCATTGCTTACACAGAAACCTTTACTGCCAAATTCTATGCACATGTAGATCTGTGCATAGATGCATCTGCCCCCTCAGAAATAAATGCAACCCCAAATTCAGTAGTAAACCCCCGTGGTGGAACCCTAGTATAAATCTCTGTAATAAAAGAAAAAAAAACTCTTTGCACACAAAAATAAATCTAACTCTCAAGAAGCCAAAAATGCTGTAGTAAACTAAACAGGGAACTTTGGACCCTGAACAAATAAACCAAAGCCACAAATTAGATAAGAATAGCCACACAGTATTCTGTAATTATACTAGAAACCTCAGAAACAATGCCCAGCACTGTGCAGAGTTAAAGGTAAAGGGTATCATCTACTCAGACTCAGAGGGCATCGCTAATCTACTAGTGGATAAATTTAGCTCAAATGTCACCTCCCTCTCCCACTTAACATTCCCAGATCACATACATGCATCTATGCCCCCCAAAAAAGACTCCCAAGAACAAGGCATAAGGCACTATCCAAGACCAAGAACACTACTTCTGTGGGGCCAGATAACAGATCAGGATAGCTACTGGCTAGCCTGAAACAGCACCTGTCAAACCTCCCATAGTAATTATTCAATATCAGCCTCCAAACAGGCTATATGCTAGGCAAATGGAGGACAGCAACAGTCATCTTTGCACAAGGGAGGGGCATCAACTGACCCAGGAAATTAATGATCCATAAGTCTGACAAATGTCACCTGTAAGGCTATGGAAAGTGTCATTATGGAATTAATAAACAAGGATAGAGATAACCTACAAACCCTTGACCAAAGCCAGGTATGTTTTGTCAAGGCAAATCCAGACTATTCATCCTGGCTGACTTCTTCAAGAAGATTACTGAAGCAATAAATAAGGGTAAATCGGTGCTCATCACTTATCTAGAACTTGCAATATTATTCCACACTCAGGTATTGTCAATAAACCCTCTCTGCTAAATCTGTCTTTGGGTCACACTATTTAGCATTTACTTCTCTGAGTTCAAAGCCAATGACGTGAGACATACCTCCCTGGACTACATGAAAAGAGACATGGAAGAGCTCTCTGATCATGTAGCCCAGGCTGGTATGACCCTGACCCTGAGTAGCATCCTGCGCTCACCAAGAATGATACCTCAGTATAAAGAAAAAAATGATCAATTTCAACAATTGGCTAAGCTTCTGGTGTCATTCAAAGGGGATCCAGTGTCTGTCAGCCTGGGACAACATGCTCGACAAGCCACGTTGCTTCGCAACAGACAGCTTGAACCTGTCACCCCTAGGCTTTCGAATACTGGCTAAGGCTCTTGCTGCCCCCATAGTGCCTTTTTTAGGCAAGGCTCAAAAGTCAAACCCACCTCCGTAAACAGCACAATTAACAAAAAACTGAGGGTTATGCTACTCAATGCCAGGAGTTTAAATCTCAAAATGCACGTGCTCGAAGCACTCCTCAGTATGGAGAACGTCGACATCTGTGCAGTAACTGAAACCTAGTTCAAGGCTCCAGAGAGCACCCCAGCACTACCAGGCTACAATTCATACCACCCGTTTCGGCCACAAAACACGGACCGAAACACAAAAGGAGGGGGTATATCCATATTCATCAAGGATACCTACACCTCCAGGTTAGTGGCGCAGCATGATACCTCTGAGATCATCCATGTGCAACTAACATCGGGCAAATCTGCAATGCAAATTGTTGCCTGCTACAGATCACCCTCCATGACCCAAGACCACCACTCCACCTTTCTGGAGACACTGGAAAACATGAAAGTCCTACCAAACACCCAGATATTGGGTGATTTCAATTACCCTACCATTCACTGGGAAAACTACTCGAGTACAAATTCCCAGGCCCAGCGCTTCCTGGAATTCATCAACTCAAATGCCCTGGATCAGCCAGTAAACTTCCCTACCAGAGGTGAAAACATATTGGACCTGGTCATCACCAACATGGGCGACAGGTGTTCCACACCGGAGGTTAACCCATCACTAGTTAGATCAGACCATAAAGTAATCACTCTGGATGTCCACACCCCACCACCACCCCCAACTAAGGAAGCCACAGTAAAAAACTTTTCTAAAGCAAACTTCACTTTACTTAAGACAGAGGTGGTAAGTTTCACAGCCCCCACGCTAAAGGATAATGCTGCCCAAGATGCAGAAACCTTTATAAATGCACTCTATGAGCACCTACAAGGATGCATGCATCGTGCCATCCCTAGAAAAACCAAGACTCACTCCTCTAAGAGAAGGAAACCAGTTTGGTGGACCCCTACAATAAACAGGCTATACAATAGAAGGAGGAAACTAATTCAGAAAAAAAACAAATCCCAAGAAGGAAAGACATCCCTGATCAGTATCAGTAAGAAACTGAGGTCCCTCACAAAATCATCCAAGGATAACTTCGAAAGAAAAATAGCCACGGATTCAAAAGATAACCACAAAGCCTTCTTTAGCTATATTACGAATCTAAGTGGCAACTCGCAGATATGCACTTAACTAGTGCAAAATAGCACAAAATATACTGAACCTACTGATATTGCCAACATCCAGGCAGATAGATTCAGTGCAGACTTTACCCCCTCTCACCTCCAAAAGGGCCCACAACAATACCAGAAAAGTGTAGTGTCCCAAAAATCAAAGACACACAGGTGAAAACAGCCCTTTCAAAAGCCAAAAACACAGCGTCAATGGGACCAGATGGTGTCCCAGGTTGCGTCTTGCACGAACTACAGAACAAACTAACCCCCCAACTAAACACGCTGTTCAACCACAGCCTATCCACAGGCTATGTGCCCATAGAATGGCGCACAGCAATGGTTATTCCTCTCCACAAAGGAGGGGCCACAACTGACCCTGGTAGCTATTGCCCCATAAGCCTGACTAGATTGGTCTGCAAAGCTATGGAGCGCATCGTCATGGAACTCATTAACAAAGACATTGGAAACATCCAAATACTTGACCTGACCCAGTTCGGCTTTGTTAAGGGCAGATCATGCCTACTAAACTTGGTTGACTTCTTCAAGACATTCACAAAGGCCATAGACGAGAGAAAGGTGATTCACACAGCCTACCTTGACCTTGCCAAGGCTTTTGACACCATTCCCCACTCAGGTATTACAGAAAAACTCACCAGCCTGAACATAAACACCTACATCACGAGATGGGTTGCCAACTGGCTTACAGACAGAACTCACACTGTAAGAATAGCGGGCTCCAGGTCCGACTCTAAACCAGTCACAAGTGGTGTCCCACAAGGCTCGGTCCTGGGACCCCTACTGTTCGGCATATACTTCTCAGAAGTACAGGCAAACACAGGAGGACTATGGCTAACCAAGTATGCCGATGACTGCAAACTGGGAGCCATAATTGACTCTCCGGCTGACACGGACATCCTCCAAAAGGGCCTCACTGAGACAGACACCTGGTGTCAAAGTCATGGCCTCAAGCTAAATGCCAAAAAATGCATAGTCATCCCATTTGGGAAAAACAAAACACCCACAAATTACCACATAGGTGGCAGCCCCCTTAATACAGAAGAGGTAATAAGAGATATGGGGACCCAGGTAGATAGTAATCTCTCCTTTGACAATCATATTGCAAATGTAGTTAGGAAATCCTTCTATGTGGCCCATCTAATTACTAAAGGGTTTGCATTTAGAAATAAAGAGGTTATAGTGCCCCTCTACTCATCACTCATTAGACCCATCATAGAGTACAATGCCCCATTTGGGATGTACCTCACAAGACACTTCCAACAGCTGGAAAGGCCACAGAAGTACCTCACCAAGAGGATTACTGGTCTCAAACATATGTCCTATGCAGCCCGACTGAAAAAACTCCGGCTGTACTCAGTGGCATATCGCTTACTCAGAGGTGATCTCTGCCTGACTTACAAAGCCATGTCCAACTCAGAATTGATGGACATGCTCCACCTAAAGAAATCCAAATCATTGCGAGCCATGCACTCTAGTGAGCTAAACCTCGCCACAACAATAAATAGAACTTGCTGGAGGGATAGATTCCTGTCACAGAGACTCCCCATGCTTTGGAACAAAATTCCAAATTACATCAGGCAGAGCCCCTCACTAACACTCTTTAAGAGAAACCTTGACAAGTGGATGGCTAACAGAAAATACACCCCTGGGATCACTTCATTGGCTCTGCTTGACAGAGGATCAGTTAATTAATCAATGGGGAGGCTAAAGTTGACACACTCTGGCTAGGCTTATAAATGCCCTCAGGCAGATAGCCTAGTACCTACCTATGAACCTATGAACCTATTAAGGGTTTATGACTGACCAAGTTTGCTGATGAGTGTAAATTAAGCACCATTATTAACCCTCCAGATGACACCACAATCCTCCAAGAGGGCCTTTCTAAAAATAGCTGGAGTCAAAACCATGGACTAAAATTGAATGCCAAAAGATGTATAATAGTTTCATTCACCAAGCACAATATCCCCTGAAACTATCACATTGATAACACACCCCTAAATAAATCAATCCAGAAGTTAGGAGTCTGGGAACCTAGGTAGAGAGTGACTTGTTCTTTCCTTTGATCACTGTGAATCCACAAATCTGGAAAGAAAGTCATTTTCCACTCTGCAACTTATTAGCAAAGATATGGGGTCCAGATCCAGGGAAGTGATCATTACTCTGTATTTCACATTTATAAGGCTGATCATTGAGTATAATGCCTGTGATGATATGGGCTAATGCTAGCATAGCAAGCTGGAGTTTAGTAAAGAATGATATCCTTTGAATATCAAATATCAAACTCATTTGTATAAGATGCTTGTATTACAAATGTATTGGAACTGTATGGCATTTGAATATCAAACAGATTTGCACAGAAGCTTATGTTACAAATGTATTAGAACTGTACGGCATTTCATAGGGTCATAGGATCATAGGAAGTTACTATGCTATTGGCCCTGAGGCCCTTACAAGCCTAGACAAGAATTTAGCCCATGTTCTGACAAGTCAGCATCCAATGTCCAGCAGGGACACAGGTGGAATCCCAGGGGTGTATTTTCTGTTCCCCATTCAGTTATCCAGGTTGTGCTTAAAAAGGGTTAATGAGGTACTCTGCTTTACATGGAGAGAGAGTCTATTCCACAGAAGGGGGTGTCTCTGGGACACAAATCTGTCCTGCCAGCAAGTCCTGTTGATGTCACAGACCAGGTTGAGGCCGCGTGTGCAGGTTACTCGAGTGGAGCTTGACTTGCGGATATGCAGCAGTCCCATCAAGCTTTGGAGAAGTTTTTTTGTTTGACCCTAGCTGGGGGGGGGGGGGGTTAGGGAGATGTTGACTTCGAAAGTGACTGCTTTGAGGTTGGATCTTACCACAGAGGATGACTTTGTAGGGATGCTGCAGTGGTTACTCATGTTGGTTAATACCAAGTCCAAGATATTACCATCTCTTGGGGGGTTGTCGACCAGCTGGTATCCCCCTTTGAAACTGAGACAGGACTTTAGCATAGATGGCTGCAGTACAGGTCTATGACATTTTGTCGAATTTTAAAATAGCAAACACCTCTTCATCAAACACCTTTATAGCGAAGCTACTGATTGAATGGAGTTTTCAGTGAAAGTTTTTCCAGAGCAAGGCAATGGTTAGCTACCATCTGGAATTTGCCCTTTTCCTCACTGTAGTGCAATCTCAGAGTTGGTATATTTAGTTAGGGGGGGGGGTACACTCCCCCACATCAGGGGTGTGGAGGGCATAGCCTCTCACCTAGGTAAGTGTTAAGTTTTATTATTTTCTTATCGGTCACTAGAGCAGCCTACCTTTGCCTTGCTGTAGGAAAACATTCGCTGAAAAGTCCATTCGATGATATGTAGCTTTGCTAAATAGGTGTTCAATGAAGAGATATTTTCTGTTTTAAGATTCAACTAAATGTCATTGACCCTTGCAATACATATCTAAATGTTATGGCAGTGTCTGGGACATCCCCGCTTTTTACTGAGCTAATAAACAAAGGCTTCTTCCAGACCTACCTTCCCCAGTCCTGTTCAGCACAGTGGGGTGCCGTGTTTATGGCTTAACAGCTAATTTAATTTCATGGATTTTCCAAAACTAACTGGTCTGAGGTTAACCACTTCTCTATCAGTGCTCTCAATTTCAGTATATACATTTTTAACACTAGCAATTTTACAAACACATTTTGATTTTCAAATGCCATACAGTTCTAATACATTTGTAACATACGCATCTGTGCAAATTAGTTCGATATTCAAATGCCACGGAGTTCTAATACATTTGTAAAACAAGCATCTTGTACACATCGGTTTAATATTCAAAGAATATCATTCTTCACAAAACTCCAACTAGCTATGCTGGCACTAACCCATATTATCACAATGCCTACTGAACCTATGTAAACACTTGACACAATTTGAATGTCCACAGAATTTTCTCACCAGGTAAATGAAGGGTCTAAATCATAAACAATGCACTGATCATTTCAAAGCCTTGTTCATATTCTTTGTATCATACAGCCTGCTGAGAAGTTACCCCTGCCTCACATAGACAGCCTCAGTAGATCCTATCCTCTCAGACCTACTGCACATACACAAAACCAATTTTGGCATAAATATCCTGTCAAGAGAGCTTAATCTCTTTTGCAACATAAACAGAACATGTCTGAAGAATAGATATGTTTTGCAGAGAGTTCCACTATTTTGGAATTGACTTCCTCTCTGCATAAAACAAAGTACTTCTCTTAGTCTTTTTAAAAGTAATCTGAACGAATGGATGGGAAACTGCAAATTCATCCCTGGAGTAACACGTTTGTCCCTTATGGAAAGGAGTAATATATAAATGTTCCACTGCGCTGAGTTATTTTGTATTTAAATTACAGGGGAAAATACTTCATAGGAATGCATAGCTAGGCTTCTAAATTCCTGTAGGGTCAAAAGACTAGTTAAAACGTATGAAGCTGTGAACCTGTGAACCTATAACGTTAATAGAAGACAAAAGAAACAAATCCATGACTGGGTGTAAACATATACAAGCTGGTCTCTTCCCTGTTTCTTGAACTCTCCAAGGCTTTTGAAACCATCTCCCACCCCTCTCCTCTTAAACAAACTCTCTGAACTCAACCTATCCACCTCTACTATCTCCTGGTTCACTAGCTACCTTAACGACCATTTTCAATCTGTTAAATGGCTTTCTCTCCTGCACTTCCAATAAAAATGGGTGTTCCCCAAGGTTCAGTCCTTGGCCCACTACTATTTAATATTTTTAACAATCTGTTGTCTACCTCCTGTCCACAGTCATCACTTGCTCAATATGCAGACGACTCCACAGTTATCACCATAGCCAGTACCCTCTCTGACCTATATTCTAAAACACAATACTCCTTCTTATTTATTGAAAACTGGCTCACCAAGAACCAGCTAATACTAACCCCAAAAAAGACTAAACTTCTGCTCTTCATTCACAAAGCAATGAATCATCTTAAACCTTAATTCTTAATCACTTCTCATGATAACACACCCATCACAGTGGAAACTCACACCAAACTACTTGGGGTCATTATTGATGACCAGTTGAAATTTGACCAGCATGTTATCAGTACATTAAGAAAACCCACCAAAAACCTGGGATCCTTTACAGGAACAAAACATTTTTATCCAATAAAGCCAAGATTGCCCTGTCCCATGCCTACCTACTCCCTACCCTACTCTATGGCTCTCAAATCCTCACCAACCTACAAACCCCTCTACTTTCAAAACTAGAATCCACCTACAACAAGATGGCCAAATTGGCTGCTGAACACCCCTACCACTTGCATCACTGCCCAGCTCTCAAAAAATTAAACTGGCTAGAGCTTCCCCACAACTTACTTCTCTCTCAGCTTCAGATAATTCATTCTATACTGTATCTGCCTTCCTTCTGTCCCAGTATTATCTCTATCCTCTCCCCCTACTCCCCACCAAGATCATTTCATAGCTCTGAACAAAATCTCCTTTCTGTCTACAAGCCTAAAAGCAAAATAGGCCAGAACCTTTACAGCTATTCCCTAGCCCACCACTGGAATAAACTTCCTATGGACATATAATATTAAGCTGACACCAGTTCAGAACAGCTGCAAAAAAACATCAAAACAATACATGGATTTGTCTTTGTAATCATCCTCCCTGACTGACTTTCCCTTACTACACCTCTATGTCACCTTGCCTCCTTTCTTTCTTCCGTCTTTACCCCTAAATGTACATTGCTTAGCTCTTACTAGGTCTAGTCTACCTCTAAGAACTTGTATGGCTTCCATAGATTCTACCTGAGTCCTACAGACATATAGTAAGTTCTACCCACTGAAGTTATTGTGCTGAATGACTAATGATGAAGAATGTAATTACTCTATTTGATTTTTCCTCTGTATTGTAGTAGTTATACTCTTTAATCATTTTTTTATTTTTATTTATCTCGGCTTCTTGTTACTGTTTATGTAATTGTACTTATTTTTGTGGAGCTTTTATCCCCAGGTCTCCACTGAAAAAGGGTTCAGCCCAGTTGGACTAACCTGGTAAACAAATGTCAAATAAATAAATAAATAAATAATAAAGATGGATGACTTGACAGAGTTTGATAGGTTCTCAATGGGAAACATAAAGGTCTCAAGAATAAATTATGGGCACAGTGAAAACAGTTAAACTCTGAACTAAATGTCCACAGTACAGTATTTTCTAGATTTGTTTTACCTGGAAAAGTACATAATACAAGACGTTTTACCATTTCAGCTGTCATTAATCAAGTAAAATGTTTTTTTTTGGGGGGTTGAGATGGGCATAGTAGGAGAACATGTAAAGGAAAAATGCTGTTTAATTTTTATCAGAAAAAGGGCATATTTTTAGAAATAGTGTTTAAGAAAATGTTTAAAGGAATGATAAAATAATGTTGGCAAATTACAGAGTATTCATTAGGGCTTGATTTAAAGTTGATAATGGAAGAAAATCTAGAAGAATATGTGGTAGCAGAAAAAAAAAAGAAAGGAAAAAGAAATTATTGAAGATGAGCAGGGAAAATCAAATAAATAAAACTGAAGAAGTAACATGAGAACAAAGGAGTGATTTAGAAAGTCATAACACTGAAGAGGCATTTGTGCCACAAAAGGCAGAAAACAGTTAGGAGAAAGCAACATGATAGTAAGGAAGGGAGGGAGTTATCACAGAATAAATATCGAGCGAGATAAAAAGATGAAAAATGGAAGGGATAAATGCAAGTAAAAGATGCAGAAGGAATCCTATACATGATACAGGAATGTTAAAGTTAGGTACTTTAAAAGTGAGAAAAGGGAGCTGTGACAAGAGGCAAAGTTGATTTTGCAGGATTTGGAATAAGCTGAGAAAGATCATGGGACAGTATTTATAGTCCACAAAAGCAAAAGTGAGCACTATGGCAAAGTGAAGCAACAGCAAGCCACAAAATGGATACACCAAAAATAAAAACATGCTCCACATTGTTGAAAATAGTTTAATAAAACAAGGCTTTCGGACCATAAGCCCTTCCTCAGTGTTATAAAAACATATACAAACATAATAATCATTTTATACAAGTTTAAAAAAGCTCACATGACACAACCCATCCAATAGAAAAAAATAAAACAATTATTCAATCATTACTATCTAATCATCTGCTGTGTAGATTTCAGTATTGGTTTCAAGCTAACTTGTTTGTTTATACCAGGAAATTTATCTGCCTGCATGCGAATAATCCATTCATATTCTTTAGTATCTAACTTATTTACAATATCACCTCGCCTAATGTCCAAGGTTAATCTATCAATAACCCTAAAAACAAATTGATGTGAAACACCAAACATTTTTACATGTTTAGCCAAAGACTTAGTCTCTACCATTCAACGAATTTCAGAACGATGTTCAATAATCCTATCTCGTAGCTTTCTCATAGGTTTACCTACATAAAATGCTTGACATTCCAAACAGGTAGCTAAATATACTATATGACAGGTATTACATGTAGCTGCACAGTCAAATTCAAATTTCCTACTGTCATTAGGATGTATAAATTCAAGAGATCTTCAAATAGCATTACATGATGAGCAGTTATAAAAAGGCACAGTACCCTTCCTATTATATTTAGCTTCAGGTTTCTTATTCAAGGCAAAGTCTTTATAACACAAAGATTTCTTCAGGCGATTAGAATTTCTATATGTGAAAAAGGGTCTTTCACTAAGCCATCTTTCATGTCCAGGAATTGCTTTCAAGATATCCCAATTCTCCTTAATGATGCCCTCAATTAACTTACTCCCCCTGTTATATGTCATTGTATAACGTAATGACAGCCAGCAATTACGTTATACAATGACATATAACACGGGGAGTAAGTTAATTGAGGGCATCATTAAACTATTTAGAACGTTGTGGAGCACATTTTTATTTACAGTATTTATAGTCACATGCTTCACAGATGCACAGCTGGACCCTGCATATCATGCTACAACACTTGCATTTAAATGAGCAAAGTTGAAAAACAGCAGTGCCGGCTGAAAACTTGGTGACAGAACATACATTGCAATTTCCCACATCTGAAATGACATAAGCTTAGAGGAACTGAGTAATTCAGAGGTATCAAATGTATCCACTGGGAGAAAGGGAAGTTGAAGGTCATGAATGCTATTGTAAATTGTCAGCAGTAGGATGTGAGCATGAGCTTGCTGGGAACTCTCAAGAATTTCCCAAGATCCTGAGCTGAGCTGAGCAGACTGTTACTGGCCCACAGCATACTCAAACTGTTTTTAAGACTTGTTTTACTCAGTATAAAGGATGCCCTTATATGGGCACTTTCTTTTGACTTTTATAAGCTTGAAAAGGGGGGAGGATAGGACAGTTGAAAATACGGTTGAGAGAAGGCAAGATAAACATAAACTGAAGACATTAAGAAGGTCTTGCTGGTAGGGGTAAGAGAGGATGGACACTTTTTTGTGAAGCTAGGCACCCATTTTTCAAATTGTTCTTTAATAAGAGAAGCTAGGTAAGGAAGAAGGGGGCAGAGTGTGTGTGAAAGGGGTTAGAGAAGAAATAATATTTTTTGCACAAAAACACAGAAAACAGACAAAACAGACAGGAACAGTATGGTGGGCTGACAGTAGGAGGGGCGACAAGACAGACAAATTTCAGACAGGCACCAAGAGATGATGAGAAAGTCTAGGAGGATATAGCAAAACATTGTGCTGAATAATTAGAACGAAGACAAGTCTAGGAGGAGCCTTCACCACAGTCCACAGGACCCTAAATTTTACCCTGCCCTGACTGATGGACCTGGGCAACTCCTCTCCATGGCTCTCTCAACAACAGCCTCAACAAGGTCCTGAAGGCTAGTATCCTGGCTTACTGGGCTGCATCACTCCAGTGGGCCAACAGAGCTAAAGCCACTGCCCCAACCTTGTGAAGCTGTTCCCAAACAAGCAGGAGAAGGTGGTCAGTGTTCTCTCACCTGCGAGATTTGTGTTTGAGTTGGCCTGAGCACTCATGGACCTGCAGATAAAACCCCCATAAAAGTGAATGAAAAAATAAAAAAAAATAAGACAAGAGAAATGAAAGTAACAATTGCACTCATAAGTGTTAAGTCACAAATCCCTTTCTCTTGATGATAGAAAAGTGCATATTCATTCTTTAATCTGAAAGTGTCCCTAAGCAGTGTTACATATTTTGCAAGTGATAGTGCTCTGAGTGAATTCTGAGAAGTTCTGCTAAAGGTTCAATGCATCTTGGGTAATAGGAATAAATAACAGCATTACTTCTATCAATGCAATGTCATAAATAATTTACAATGAAGTACTGCAAAAGTGAAAACTGACAACTACTCTTTTAGTGACAGGTATGCTTTCATTAGCAAAGTACTCATTATTGATGTAGCACATTTTGTTTCATTTCAGTTTATCACTATAATACAGTTACATAACCTCACTCACTATCTGTGCCGACAACTTACTGGTTTTAAGAATATGGCTCCCTTCACTCTGGAATAAAATCCCCAGTCCAGGTTAGGCAGAGTCCCTCATTGACTCTCTTCAAGAGGAATCTTGATTAGTGGATGGGAGATAGTAGGTTTACCCCGGGTATCACTTCTGTGTCACTGTTAGACAGAGGCACAGTATACTAACCTCGAAAAAGGGCATAGCAAAATTCATTTAAAATGGGTGGCGAAAGCCAAACACACTCTGGCTAGGCTTATAAATGCCCTAGGGCAGATAGCCTAGTATGAACCTATGAACCTATGAGAGATTAACAAGCTGAAATCTGCTACTTTGTTATGCAATACTACATTATTTTAATGTTACATGTATTATTTCATTTTATTAACTATTTGAATTGTTACAAAGTCATGACACAGTACAGCCACTTTTCACTGTTGCTGCTCCCTGTTGCGATTTATTTCCTCAGGGGCAGTAGAGACATGAAAAAGAAAACGGGAGAAAGAGAGTGGCTTACCCATCCTAAATTCTTGTATTCAAACTTAGTTCAATATTTCCTATTCCTAGTACCTATAATAATAAAGCTTAAGGTATGGCAACACTGCCCCCTTTCATCATTCACTTTATACAGTAATCCATTGTGTTGTACTTAGGAAATGCAACATGTTCCTCTGTAAATATATAGGAAACATTAATTTTAAAATATGGCTGTACAGTTGTGACAGTATCCCTCCGAGAAAACAATCATGTTCCATATGCCTTTGCTGCAAGGGGAGAAGGCTATGCAACTTTAAATAAATTGTTATAGGCAGTACTAAACATTCCTGAGTTGCTACATTCAGAGGTATCAAATGTCTCCACTGGGAGAAGGGGAAGGTGAAGGCCAAACTTGTGCTGGTGTTGCTTTGTCTATAAACTCATTTCGGTGTACGCTGCAAGGAATTAGAGCCATTAATGTTCAGCTTTTAATATGTGTCTTTCGTATTTCTATTATTTCTCTGATATTGCAATATCTTCATATTATTTCTTTATGTCATTCATCATAGCCTTAACCTCTGCAGATTATATTAATGCACAGCTAATCAAGGTGTTGTACTTCAATAACTTGCTGCACAAGCCTTCCCTCCCCCTGTGCTGGGAGGGGAGTCTCTGTATGTAACTTCTGAAAATCCACAAATACATTTTGAAGAGTAGTTTGCATGTTAATTAAACATAAAAGTAATTCCCTTTAAAATACATTTCTGCATAACGACATGAAGATTACTAATACTTAATGAATTCATTTTTATGCATATATTAATATACTGCATTTCATACTATCATTACAATAAAAACAGACTGAACTGCAATGTATAACAAATATATCATACAAACATAAAAAAGTAATTCAGATGTGAATGTGATATGGTAACATATGTTTTACAACACCCATGGGCCATTTCAGTTTTACTGCCTTGTCAAACCTATGACAAATTAGTACTGCACTATACTATCTATATAAAATAGATGTCTATCTGTATATTTTATATATATATATATATATATATATATATATATATATATATATATGAATAAATATATGGATAGCTGTAGTTATTTATTTTATAAATAGCTATATCTAATCAATATCTATATATATATATATATATATATATATATATATATATATACATACATACATACACACACACACACACACACACACACACACACACACACACACACACATACACACACACACACACACACACACATCCGTACATACATATACATTCTCAGTTTCAAGTTATACACTCCATTCTATACAGACCTTCATCCTGTCCAGCTCTCACTACTTTTTTATTTACCTACACCCCTTCTAAAAACCTCCGCACCTCTAACCAGCAACTTCTGAATGTAAATCATCCAAAGAAGAACATAGGCAAACTAGTATACAACTGCTCAATAGCCCACACTTGGAACAAACTTCCTCTACACATACACTCCATCATACACCCTGCACACTTTAAAAAGGAACTCAAACTTTACCTTCTCAATACCAAATCTTGTCCCTGCTTAGAACCTACCTAATTTCCCCTTTATCCAATGGTGCTTCTTCAAATATACCTTCCTAGGAAGCCTAGGCAATAAATCTGATCACTTGTATGTAACTTGTTTGTACATATATCAAAAATAGTTCTATTTATTTAATTGTGATTTTTTCCTTAGGGTAATCTAAATATGTTTGATTACGATTAAATTAGTACTAATATGTTTAGGTAGTGTCACTTGGTTTTGCTACTTTCTATTTTGTTACCTATGTAATCCTTAATTTTCTTTTGTAACTGGAGCTTTTCTCCTTGGGTCTCCAGTGAAAATAGGCTTCTGGCCTAGCTGGACCAACCCGGTTAGCAAATGTAAATAAATAAATGTGCTTGTGTGTGTGTGTATCTCTCTCTCTCTCTGTATATATATATATATATATATATATATATATATATATATATATATATTGTTGTCTTCGCTTTTCGGTTAGGAGTCGCCACAGCGGAACTCCGGTCCACTAATGATTGGCAGTAGATTTTCAAGGTGCCGAGTTGCCAGCTCGATGCCCAACCTTCAACGAAGGCTCGCCCATTCATGCATGAATATATATATTTTTATAAATCACACTCACACACGTACAAGTAGCTACTTATATACATCTGTATTTATAAAAAATAGAAGATAAGTATGTACATAGTATCACTGTACATTACTATTATATGCAAGAAATTCAGTACTTATTTACTATAGAATTCGGACCTATGGTCCTGTACCTCTGAAACCCATATGGCCAGCTGATCCCTCCTTTACCACTGCTGGTCATCGTACCTGTACCTATACTGTTCACCAGAGCATAGGATGTCTGTTAGTGATGACATGAGATACTCATACTCTTCCCAATTTTCTATTTTCTGCTATTTTCTAGTTTATTTTACATTTTATTTTAGGAGGTATGACTCCTGCAGCAGGTAGAAGATAATTTTGGTGTCTTTTTCATATCAGCTTGGAGCATGATCCTGGGCTTTAATGGATTGTATGGCCATACAAAACTATAGTTCAGAATGAGATTGGCAAGTCTGAAACAAAAACTTTCACTTTGTGGCTTTCTGTAGTGTTTACTGTCTAAAGAGTGTAGGCTAATAGCTTTAGTATTGGTCCCCACCCTCCATCCCTGTTCGTAGGCTAATAGCTTTAGTATTGGTCCCCACCCTCCATCCCTGTTCGTGTCTTGTTGTTATACTTGGTGGCTTTGCAGTTGCCCGCCCCTACTGTAAATTTGATCTGGGACACTCCTCCCAGTCTAGTGTCATTAGCTCATTCTACCTAATACAGAGAAAACATCTGAGAAGGCCTTCTGTTTCTCCTTTTTCCCTTTCAAAAAAAATAAAAAAATGCCTGAATCTCCTTGTGATCTGACTGTGCTTCTCAAACATTTCGGAAATATAGAGTATATTTTAGAACATTTATTATAACTGTAATTGCCTTAATATTGCTACAACTCAAGTGCTCTAGGATGCACTGCATCTGAATTGTTTGTGTGTTTTAGCTGCTTTGCTGTATATATAGACTTCTCTGTATATGTAGACTAGCTACTTATTCTGCTGTATCACTGCCTCCTAAATCGTTTTTCAGTTGTGCACTTGCCTTGCTTCATTTAAAAAGTTTTAAATTGTTAATTTTGTAGAGTTTTAATTGCATTTACTGTTTAGGACTACACACTCAAGTGTGTTAGCCTTTTCTGTGTTTATTTACTATATAATTGCATTGTTTAGCCTGTTTAAAAAAAATACTATCTTCTTTCCTCGTTTCCCACCTTTCCTAGCCAGTCCATATCCCAGGCTTTTTTTGTCTCAGGACTTTATTTTATGTGTTCAGAGCTATCCGGACCTTGCTGTGATAGAGGAAAGTCCTACTGCTTACCAGTGGGAGCAGTGAGCATTGTACTGCCTATCTAACGCTAGAGGAGTGGTTTCCAGCTCTGAAATTGTAATTGTATTAGCCTTTTTGGGCTGCTTTCTATCCCTTTCAAATTTCTGGCTTAAAAATGTGTGTGTTTGCACATTTTTCACATCGTGCAGCACTGCGAGGCTACAATTAAACTATTCCAGGTGCCAGAAAGTCTGCTCTTCATATTTTCCCTTAGAACTAGCTGTTTTTTCAGTAGTAGCACTAAAATCTGAACCCCTGTGACTAGCACTTGCTCTGGAACCTGCTGGAAAGCACTAGGAAGCCTGAAACTGATACAAACACTCAACTCTCCTTGTCAATAAGGAGAAATTAATTGCAGGCACTAAACAGCCTATAATTGTAAAATACCTTGCAAAGGTAAGGGAAAACAGCTCTTATACTTTACAAAAAAAGCACCTAAACAGGCATGTCCAAGGGTCACCTTCCGGTGATTTCTCCTGTCCACCTGGCGAGTCTGGGCATACTGGGGCAATGCGGCAACTGCCTCATATACACAGACAATCCTCTCCTCCTACCACCCAGTACTACAACCTGTGAGAGATGCACTTACATAGCCAAACTGGATGCAAAGCTCTCTCCGGCCAAGAATGAGCTAGACAGTCAAGAGGAGAAGGTTAACATCTGTACTACACCTCAAGCAACTCATAGCCCTTCAAAACCCACACCATCAATACCCACATATAGCAACACTAAACCCACATATGCAGAGGCCCTTAACATTAACCTGCCCAAGCAACAAGGACCTCCGAAGCTGAAACGCAAACAAACACCAGTCACAACCAAAGTGACACATAGCTCACAACACCAGTGTGCCACCCAACAACAGCCACGAAGGCAAGACAATGTACCCAACACTTTAGTCATAGGTGATTCTATAGTCAGGCACACTGATGTCCCTCTCACCAGGCTGAACAAGGAGAAAATTACAGTCAGCTGCCTGTCGGGTGCCAGGATCCACCACATAATGCATGCACTCAAGTCACTCCACAACAAGTACAAATATGACTTTGTCATTGTCCTTGCTGGAGTGAATGACTTGAGACGTAGCTCCCCAGACTACATGAAAAGAGACATGGAAGTGCTGTTGGATTATGTGGCCCAGGCAGGTATGACCCTAGCCCTGAGTAGTAGCCTGCCTTTGCCCAGAATAATACCACAGTATAAGGACAAAATGATTGACTTCAACAATTGGCTAAGCTTCTGGTGTCATTCAAAGGGGATCCAGTATCTGTCTGCCTGGGAAGACATGAGCGACAAACCACGATGCTTTGCCAGAAATGGTCTGCACCTGTCATCCCTGAAATTCAGGTTACTGGCTAAAGCTCTTGCCACCCCTATAGTGCCTTTTTTAGGCAAGGTTCAAAGGATAAAACCACCACTGTAACAGATAACAGCATGCAAAATCTGAAGGTAATGCTACTCGACGCTAGAAGTCCAAACCTCAAAATGCACTCTCTCGAGGCACTCCTAAAAATGGAGAACATCGATATCTGTGCAGTAACTGAGACCTGGTTCAAGGCTCCAGAAAGCACCCCTGCAATACCAGGCTACAACTCTTGCCAAATTTTTTGGCCACAAAACCAAGACCGAAACACTAAAGGTGGTGGAGTGTCCATATTCACCAAGGATATTCACACCTCCAGGCTAGTTGCCCAACACAATGCATCTGAAATTCTCCAGGTGCAACTAACACTAGGTAAGACTGCAATCCAAACTGTAGCTTGTTACAGATCCCCCACCATGCCCCATGATTCTCACTATACCTTTCTAAACATACTGGAAAATATTAAGATACAACCAGACACCCTAATACTGGATGATTTCAACTACCCGGCCATTAACTGGGAAAACTACTCGGGTACCAACTCCTTTTCCCAACGGTTCTTGGAATTCATAAATTCCAATGCCCTGGATCAACTAATCCATTGTCCCACCAGGGGCTCCAATATCCTAGACCTGGTCATTACCAACATGGGAGATAGATGCTTCACACCAGTGGTCACCCCCTCATTGGTCAGGTCTGACTATAAGCAAATCACCCTTGACATCCACATCCCACCCCCATTCCCCCAGTAAGGAAACCTCCTTAAAAAACTTCTCCAAAGCCAACTTCATGCTACTGAAGTCAGAAGTGACAAACTTCATGACACCCATGCAGATGGGATCTGAAAGTTCGACTGCAGAATCCTAAACTAAGGCACTGTACGAGCACATCCACTCATGCATCAATCGTGCCATCCCAAATAGAACCAAGATGCTCTTCTCCAAAAAAAAGGAAGCCAATCTGGTGGTCCCCTGCTATAAACAAACTATACAACAGAAGGAAGAAACTGTTGCAGAAAAGAGGAAAATCCCAGGATGCAAAAACTCCCTCACCAGCCTCAGTAAGAAGCTGAGATCCCTCATAAAATCCTCAAAAGCTAGTTACAAAAATAAAATTGCCAAAGATATCAAAGACAACCACAAGGCATTCTATAGTTCTGTCAATAATCTAAATGGCAATGCTCAGATCTGCTCTGAGCTACAACAGAATGGCATTAAATATACTGATCCCAAGGATATTGCCAATATCCTGGCAGATCGATTTAGTGCCAACTTCACCCCCCTCACCCCCTAAAGGGCCCATCTCAATACCAAAAGATTGCCAAATTCCGGTAATCACGGCCACACTGGTAGAAACCGCACTCTCCAAAGCTAAGAATACAGCATCCATGGGACCAGATGACATCCCAGGCTGTGTACTACATGAACTACAAAATGAACTGGCACCTCACCTAAGTATCATGTTTAATCATAGCCTCACCTCAGGCTTCGTGCCCACTGAGTGGCGCACAGCTACAGTTATCCCACTCCACAAGGTGGGATCCGCCTTGGATCCCGGGAACTACCATCCCATCAGTCTGACAAGCCTGATCTGCAAGGGCATGGAACGCATTATCATAGAACTTATAAACAAAGACATGGGCAACCTTCAAACACTAGACCCAACCCAGTTTGTGTTTGTGAAGGGCCAATCTTGTCTCCTGAATCTGATTGACTTCTTCGAATCAGTCTCCAGAGCTGTGGACGAGGGTAAGACAGTCCAAACAGCCTATCTGGACCTCGCCAAGGCCTTCAACACCATCCCCTACTCTGGAATCATAGATAAACTTACTAAGCTGGACATAAATCTGTACGTCACTCGATGGGTTACCAACTGGCTTACTGACAGAACCCAGACTGTAAAAGTAGCCGACTCCAAACCCAGCTCCAGACAAATGACAAGTGGAGTACCTCAGGGTTCAGTCCTGGGACCACTCTTGTTTGGCATCTACTTCTCTGAAGTACAGGCCAACTAAGGGAGTCTGGCTAACAAAGTTCGCAGATGACTGCAAACTGGGAACCATTATTGAATCCCCAAATTGTGGATATTCTACAAAAGCGCCTTACAGAAACAGATGCCTGGTGCCAGAGCCATGGGCTCAAGCTTAATGCCAAGAAATGTATAGTTATCCCCTTTGGAAAAAAACATGTACCCATGAATTACCACATAGGTGGTAGTACAATAAACATCAAAAGTGTGATGAGAGACTTAGGGACACAGGGGGACAGTAGTCTCACTTTTGATAACCACATCGCCACAACAGTCAGGAAATCCTTCTATGTGGCACACCTCATCACTAAGGGCTTTTCATCCAGAAAAAAGGAGATCATTGTCCCACTGTACTCATCCCTCATTAGACCCATTATAGAGTATAATGCCCCATTTTGTATGTACCTCACAAGACATCTGCAACAGCTGGAAAGGTCACAGAAATACCTCACTAAAAGAATCACAGGCCTAAAGCAGATGCCATATGCTGACCGTCTAAATAAATTCTAGCTATACTCTGTGGCATATCGTCTACTCAGAGGTGATCTCTGCTTAACATACAAGGCCATGTCAAACCCTGAGCTGTTGGACATGCTCCACTTAAAGAAATCCCAATCCCTCAGAACCACATGCTCCAGGGATCTAAACCTTGTCATCACAATGAACAAAACATGCTGGAGGGATAGATTCCTGACCCAGAGACTCCCCATACTCTGGAATAGACTGCCCATACATGTCAAGCAGAACACCTCCTTGGCCCTCTTCAAAAGGAACCTTGATGATTGGATGGGAAATAGGAAATTCACCCCGGGGATCATGTCAGTCGTCCTGCTAAACAGGGGTCCAGATAAGTAAATATTGTGGGAAGAAATATCCAGGGAATTGTTATGGATAGGCGTGTATAGGCCTAGGGCTGATAGCCTAGTACCAACCTATGAACCTATGAACCTAAAAAGTGCTAGGGTGTGAACCACACACTACAGTGTGATATCATTCTGCCCTGCCCATACACCTGTATAGCACTGCCACTTACTCAACTGATTAAAGTGAAACATTTTGTATAAGGTGTTATTTACCAAATCAGGCCATACCCACATCCAGTGCAAAGGACTGAAATTATTATTGTTTTTTTGGCAGAAATAAATGGCATCCTTTGTGGAATTTCATATACTGGCTCTGTTTTACAAGTTCTTAATGATGTTCACATAGAGAGCAATTGTTATTTGTAACAGTAAGACTGAGGTCAATGAACAGTTTTCAAGGAATGTGCCATTTTTCAACTTGTGTGACATATTGCAGCTTTTCTTTGGTATGGACTGTGCAGTGTGACTAAGGATAGGTGGTGACCCTACAGCCTATGAGGGTAATGGCTGAGCACAGACAGGCTTAGGAAATCATACCCAACATATACAAAGTATAGCATGTCACAGTTCCACTGAGACTCACATAGTGAACGTGAACATGCATAAGCAAAGTGCAGCTCGTAAACCTAATGATAAGAACAACTGCTCATACGCCGTGGTATAATATGTAGAGCTAAGCATGGCTTTGCTGCATTTACATAAGAACTTCTTAAATTTGCATTATTTGTACTCCAGTATTTTACAGTCTGCCATTTTAAATGCTGCTGGGCTCTGCATTTCCATAACATTTGAGAGAAAGCGCAAATTAATTTAAAAGGGCTAAAATAACAATACTACCATTAAATTAATGAAAAAAGTACATTATCAGGACATTTCACTGTGATATCTCCAGGACTAGCCTCTGATTTACTGGCAGGGCAGGAAATATTGCAGTATATGTCTGCTTGTATGTGAAAGACTTTGCAATGTGTAAGGTGCCATTTTCAGTGGTATGCACATTTGTGAAGTGCCTTACTGCAGACACTGGTCTCTGGTAACTAAGGAATGACATGACATGACACATTAATTATCACTGTACCACACCCTCACAGCAAACACTTGCACCCATACATTTTAGTATTGTAGCAGAGGAATGCATGTCACAGACATGTTTGCAAAGAAAAGTCAAATACAGAACTCAGAATTAATGTTTAACTGTGCTGGTGATAACTGTTTTAATTATGCAGTGACATGCATGATCCATAATTGCTTAAACTTACATACACGTGGAAGGTGCATGTTTTGCAAAATTTACATACATACAAATATTTCAAGCATGGGCATTAATGTCCTTCTAGCCTGCCAATATACCAAAACAGTTGTTCCCATAATAAGTGTCCACGCTGTTCTTAAAAATATCTAAAGTAGTGCTTGCTTTAATGTAATTTGGTAATTTGGTCTATTCCATCAGGTGCTTTCTCAGAGAACCAATCAGTGCACTTTTCATTCCTATAGAGTCTTCTACTTAGGTTTGATTCTCAAATACTTTTTGATAGTCTCAAACATTCCTAGAGGTAATTGTCTCTAAATGCCCACTATACCTGAATAAGACCTCCTCTTAAATATGTATAATATACACTGTGCAAGTTCAGATACTTTAGTCTTTCATAATAACTTAAGTTTTCACATCCATGGATGCCCTTAGTATATTTCTGCCATACTCTTTCCAGTTTACTCATGCTTGTTTTCTTATAAGAAATCCATTTGGTTATTCCATACTCAAGTTTGCGTCTAATGTAATTAACAAATGATGACTTCATTATTTCTGGTTTCCTAGACTTTATGAATTTTTTATACACCCAATAGTTCTATAACTATAATTAACCAATTGGTTGATGTGATTAGAAAAACTCTAAGCTGGCTGTACCCATACCCAGGTCCTTAAATGAATCTACAGTTTCAATCACTGTGCTGTATTAAGTATTCACCTTTTAAATTTATATCTCCCAAATCTCATATGCTTAATTGTTGATGTATTTATCGGCATATTACTTTCCTATGTTCAAATGGTCAATTTAGTCAAGTTTTTTTGTAGACATGCCCTATCTGTAACACATGTAATCAGTTTACCCAATTTCAGGTCATCTGCATACAGCCTGTAGAACACCTCAGATGAAAAAGATAGGTCTGAAAGATACAATCTAAACAAGTAAGGTCCTAGGACAGAACCCTGTGGGACACCCTGGCTCAACCAAAAATTTCACCTGTCCAATTACTGTATGATACTTGCCAAGTCCTGTTTGTAAGCCATGCATTTTTCATCTTATCAAGAGTACATCAATACCTACTTTTTCTAATTTATTTATCAGTGTTTTGTGTATGACCCTGTCAAAGGTTGAAGTTAAATCTATATAAATTACATCACAGTACAATTTTTATTCATAGCTATTATTATACTGTTATAGAACATCGTGTTACACGTGGTAACACATATATTTTTCAACATATGCATGCTGATAAATGTTTTCAAGTCTCAACATTTCCAGTTCTGACAATAACTTATCCATTATTTTTCCACAACATCAAAGTAGACTTAGGGGGTCTGCATGACTCTGGGTTTGTCCTACTCCCCTTTCTCTTACATACATGTGCTTGCATGTTAGAAAATGTAGCACTAGCAAGTAGAAAGCCACAGGAGAGACAAGTTCAGTCCTGAGGAGAGTCACATCCTCATGGAAGCTCTGTGGACATACAGAAAACATCTTTTTGGAAATGAAGGGCTAAAGTAGGTAGAAAAAAGCTATTGATATATATTAAGTAGGTGAAAGGGAACCACACCTTAGCACAATGCAGGAATGAGTAGGGGGAGGGAACCACAGTGTAGGAAAAGAGGAAATGGCATGGCTGAATGTACCAGATTAAAAATCAAGCAGAATGCCATTGGCTATAGCAGGAGTTGTGTTGGTCCTTCCACTGTCCAACCTTTAACACTGGATGAGGAATACCTTCTCTAAGGAGGTGTTGAATTTGATGCAAATGAGGATGCTGCTAGAATCATCAGAGGTGCTGTGGATACAAGTACTTCAGACCCTTACAACAACTGCAGTGAGGCAGTGTGGAAGGTTAATGTGTAGCTGAGTTTATTACTTTACACTGAGATGTGCTTGGCAGAATACTTCTGCACATATAATCCTTACATATTTCATCATGAAGTACACCATCAAATTCAGGTGTAGAACAAAATCTATAGACAATGCACACAAATTTGGGCAGCACACTTTGGGTCTATATCACATCATCGAAATTCCAAAAGATCGAACACCATAAGCTTGACCATGAAATCTCGAAATGTGACATACTCGAACGCTTAGAACAGTGAATTTTTTCCAAGGGAAAAAATTTGCTGTTCCAAGAATACACACATACAGCACAAGCATACCAAAATACATAATCCACACATACACACTTCACAGAACACTACACTAAACCGTACATACACTACTAGCTATCCACTTACCTTAACTCAATCCTAATCCTAAAATCCCTAACTAACGCACACTCACCATACCCGCTCCCTAACCCTAAGGTCCCTAACTAATGCACACTCACCTTACCCGCTCCCTAACCCTTAGGTCCCTAACTATCACACACTCACCTTACCTGCTCCCTATCCCTAAGGTCCCTAACTATCGCACACTCACCTTACCCGCTCCCTATCCCTAAGGTCCCTAACTATCACAAACGCACCTTACCTTGGTCCATTCTCACATTTACCTTAACCCGGTCCGTCACCTTCGCACCACAGTTGAGGAAAAAGCGAAGCCGCAGAAACAGCCTACTGAATTTCCCTAGGAAAATATTCAGTGTTCTGCAGCTTTGCTATTTCAAGCGTTTGCTGAATAGGGATTGATATTATAACATTTGAAGTTTTAAGACTTCAATGCTATAATATAGATCCCACACTTTTATGTAAAAATCATTCTACCTGTCAGAGGACAAATTAACTTCATCCTGACATATTCCTTCACAGGGTCACCAACAGAATTTGCATGTCCTGCTTCAGCACCGCAGGCTGATGATGTCAGCAAAATAGCTATCAGTGATGACGCCATAACTGTCATTCTCATATCACAGTCTGAGGACAGCAGCACACAATCACAAAGTGTATTGGCAGGGCCCTCTACCATACAGCAGCTAGATAACTACATATACAGTCACACAGGCTCACACACTCTGCAGAATGAAAAATATATCATTACAGTAGAGGGACACCACATAGCTCAACACTTGTTTCTTTGTACAGCCTGAACCACATGATGAATAGACTACCATTTTAGAGGTAGTAGTATCCTCTGTCACACCTGTACACGGAAGTGCCAGTTGAAGATATATTTCACAATTACTTCCTGAGACATCCAAAGTCTTGATTTCCCAGCACTAGATGTGCCTTGACATAGGCACAGGGTACTTCCAGAGAGTCAGGTAGAGATGATCAGGACACTGCAAGGTATCCATGAAGAAGTTCGCCAGTACATAGGAATGGTGAAGGACAGGAACTGCCATGTTGATTCATATGCATAATATGATTGTGCATGCACATATCCACATCAGCCTCTATGCACGCACTAATAAAGACTAGTCAGTCACACATTGGGAGCACAGCTGGATATGGATGAAGGATTATCTCCAAGCCATGTAGGCTGCACACCACATGTATCTCAAGAAAGTGTTGCAGACATTCATGTGGATTACCCCAAGAAGAAGGCAGCCAGGTATCATCAAACTTCCAAAACATGTGGCAGAACCTCTCAGTCAAGACCTAGGTCCTGCAGCACTGTGAGGTCAATGTCAAGAGGTTCTCCTGCATTCACTAGATCCTGTCATCAGTATGACCCAGCATCAAGCTCACGTCAGCACTTGTTTACGGTCTATGGGACCACCACCCACACTCTCAGGGGACCATCACCCACATTCTCCTTAGGGGACCATCACCCACACTATCCTTAGAGGACCATCACCCATACTCTCCTTAAGAAACATTGCGTACAGCACCTTCTAAATACAAGTGACATTTTGAACATAATAACACAGATACTACTCACCTAGATGTCTCCTTACAGACAGTGACAATGCTGTATTTTTCCTGGCATGTGAAAAATAGTAAACAGACAATAACAGGAATAAAAAAAGAAAAACAATACACAATTTTTTTTTCCATTCATCATACTCTGTAAATAGCAGTGCAGTGAAACAATGACAGTAAAACCCTAAACATGTTTCACATCTGCTATTCTACACTCAAAGGTATGCCAGTACAATTAGCAGTTATGCCACTGATCCCCCAACACTGTACAAATGATAATATTTAATGCATTATGAGATATAAACATCTTCTCCTGATATGTGGAGAAATGTCTGATGTACTGTATAAGTTTAGTTATTTATTTATTTTATTTAACATTTGTTTTACAGGATAATCCGACTGGACTGCTAGTGTCCATTTTCAGCAGTGTGAATACATGGTTGTTAAAGAATAACAATTAGTACAATGCTGACATTTTTAGAAGGCAAGACAGTTAAATACAATAATAGTAGCAGGATAACAAGTGGTACAATGCTAACATATAAAAGGTGAAAACAGTTAAGTGCAATACAAGCTCATAGTAAGGATGTGTGGGTACTTGTACAATACATGTACATAAGGTAGTCAGAGTAAGTACATATTTACAATATTTACAAAATATACAATGCACTTAGGTAGACCAAGATGACAGTGAAAGGTATGCATCAGAGGCCTCAGGGGGTAACCTGCCTATAGTGGGGGAGGATTCAGGGGAGGTCATTGCAGTTGCAAAGGGGGTTAATAATATCAGCTATTAAAAGGCCCTTAAAAGGGTGTCCAATTATTACTGTGCAATATTATTATCCAGTGGTAGTATGACTAACAGTCAAGGCTTACTTTAGAGTGGCCTATTACAGTAACCTCTATAAATATGCAATGTATTCTAGAGCTTATCTCTACACAAAGCAGCTACAGGTAGAAGGTTTTAGAAATATTTAATAATCAATAATTAAAACACAAGACAAAACTACTACACTACAGAGATATCTAAGAGTTCAGAGATCACACAGAAACTTAAAATAATACAGTAGGACAGGTCTGATTTCAAAGAAAAATACCTAATTAATCTTTACTAGCTTTAACTATTCCTACAAGAAATCACAGTGCTAGAAACTTACATGTGAGCATAAGCAGAGTGCTGGTAAGTTGGATATCAAGATCAAAATGCTTTCTATCTCTCCCTGAGATGCAGTTTATAAAACATCACTAACAAATATGTCTCTGGGTCCTCCCCAGATTACATCATTTTTGACACTTAGGTCTTCCCAGTATTCATATTGCGAGTTCCCAGGCTAATAGAAACTCCATTTACATTATTTAGCAAGCTAACACTTGCACAAGAGAATATAACACTAAAAGGCATTTCACGTATACACTCTAGCAATTAGTCCTTAGTTAACACAATAGACAGAATGTCTTCAGCCAGCCTGACTGGAACCAACTTTAAATATCAAAGAATGCCATAAAATCATTTCAATTTCAAAAGACAAATTTGAAAGGCTTGACTTAGTTTTTCTTTACAGCAAGGGGGCAATGTTGTAAACAATCTTGAAGTTCACATTTTACAGTGTTTTTCTTTCATTTAAAAACACAAGCCTGTATTTTACATTTATTTATACAGTTGATAGAGTTATATAACAAATTCTATTTGACTAGGCTGGCAGCATTCGCCCATCTCTCCCCAATCGTTACATGTCTTCCCCCCAGGAAACTCAAGCAAGCTTGAGAAACATCGCTTGAGAGTGTCAGGTCTATCTGGGTGTACCTCACTCCATTCCCTGTCTTGAGAGCCCATCTGCATTGGCACTGCTACTCCCACTGCGGTGCTGCTCTGACATATATGTTTGCAACCCCAGACTTCATCTTAGCAACTTGGCATTTTGCTGACTGGCTCTGTTTAACAATGTTAGCGGGATGTGATCTGTCATCACAGTGAATTTTCTTCCATACAGATAAGGCTGAAGTTTTTGTAGTGTGCACACTATGGCTAGACATTCCTTTTCTACTGCTGCATAGCATTCCTCTCTGGGTTGGAGCCTATGACTGAGGTAAACCACTGGGTGCTCTTCTCCCTCTGAAGAACTCTGGCTAAGTACAGCCCCACCCCATAGTTTGAAGCATCCACCTGCACAACAAAGTCTTTGCTGTAGTCTGAACTGGCTAACACAGGGGGTCATCCCAAAGCTTCCTTAAGCTTCTGAAATGCCTGCTCACATGCTAGGGTCCACACTACCTTATCTGGCTTATTCTTCCTTGTCAGGTCTGTGAGGGGTGCAGATATGGTACTATAATTGGGAACAAACTTTCTGTAGTACCCTGCTGTCCCCAAGAATGCCCTCACCTGCTTTTTGGTAACAGGTGCAGGCCATGCCTGAATAGCTTCCACTTTGGCAGGTTCTGGTCTTATCTTAACACTCTCCACTCTATGTCCTAGGTAGGAGACCTCTGCCATACTCACCTGACATTTGCTCGGCTTAATGGTCAACCCTGCCCTCTGTAGTCTGCCCAGCACCTCACTGACATGCTGAATGTGGTCTTACCAGGAATGGCTGTAGATAGCAATATCATCCATGTAAGCAAGGGCAAACCCTCCTGCTCCTGCTAAGATATGATCTACCAGCCTCTGGAAAGTCACTGGGGCATTCTTCATCCCAAAGAGCATCTTTGTGAACTCATACAAGCCAAAAGGAGTCACAAAGGCTGACTTCTCTCTAGCACTGGGAGTCAAGGGCACCTGCCAGTAACCCTTGGTAAGATCAATGGTTGTAAGATACTTAGACCCACCCAGCTGCTCTAGGGCCTCATCTGTCCTAGGCATGGGGTAAGCATCTGCCTTTGTGTGAATATTTAATTTCCTGTAATCCACACAGAACCTGGTGCTGTCATCCTTCTTTGGCACCAACACCATTGGTGAGGCCCAGGGACTGTTGGACTCTTGAATCACCCCTAGTTCCAACATCTCCTGTACCTCTTCCCTCAGAGTCTGTTTGACTCTCTCAGGCACCCTATAAGGGGCCTGCCTAATAGGCCTTTGGGGTCCTGTATCCACCTGGTGCTGCACCAGGTGGGTGCTCCCTGGTTTCCTGGTGAACATGCCCCCAAACTCCTGCAACACTGCTCGGATTTCTCGAACCTGTGTAGGAGATAGCTGCTGGGACATTGCTATCCCTTCCACCGAGGTGTCAGCTCGAGCCTCATTGAGGAGATCAGTCCCCAGATCTCCCACAGACTCCCCCTGCAATCCACTGCAAATGCTCAGCACAAGAGCCTCCCTATCATGGTAAGGTTTCATCATGTTAACATGGTACGATTTGTGCCCCTGCTGACTGCCTAGCACTTCCACCATGAGGTTAACGTTACTTACCTTTCTTTCCACCATGTAGGGTCCCTCCCAAGCTGCTTGCAACTTGTCGTGTCTGCCAGGAATGAGAACCATCACCTCCTGCCCTACAGCATACTCTCTAGATCTAGCATTCCTGTCATACCACACCTTTTTCTGTTGTTGGGCTTCTGTCAGGTTTTCCTGAGCCAGACCCATGAGTTCCTTGAGCCTTGTCCTGAGGTTCAGGACATATGCCATAACAGGCTCCGTGTGAGATTCACACTCACCTTCCCACTCATCTCGAATTAAATCTAGAGGTCCCCTCACCCAATGCCCATACAGCAACTCAAAGGGTGAAAAACCTGTGGATTCCTGGGGAACCTCTCTGTAAGCAAACAACAGACTGGGCAAATATTTGTCCCACTCCCTCTTAAACTGATCTGCAAATGCCCGTAGCATGGACTTGATTGTACAGTTTAATCCCTCAACAAGGCCAATAGTCTGGGGATGGTAGGGGGTGGTCTTCATGTGCTTCACCCCACAGGACTTCCACAGACAAGCCAGCAGGTCTGACATAAAATTGGCACCTCTGTCAGACAGTATTTCCTTTGGGAAACCTACCCTGCTGAAAATATCTAGCAAAGCATTTGCCACCTTCTCAGCCTCAATGGAGGACAAAGCCACTGCCTCAGGGGTATCGTGTAGCATAATCTACAATCACTAGGATATACTTTTTCCCTGTGGAACTTGGGGTATTCAGAGGACCCACAATATCTATAGCTACCCTCTGAAATGGCTCCTCATTCACAGGCAAAGGCATCAAAGGAGCTTTCACCTTGTCTCCTGCCTGCCTACCTTTTGGCACTGCTCAGAGGTCCTGCAGTACCCTGTTACATCTCTGGAAATTCCAGGCCAATAGATGTTTTGCATAATACACCTCTTTATACGTTTTATGCCCATATTACCTGCAAAGGGAATACCATGGGCTATGGCTAGAAGCTCCAGATGGTAAGCTCTAGGCACTACCAACTGCTGTACTCGCTCACCTTCTAGCCCTCCCTCAGGGGTCCACTCTCTGTATAGTAACCCTTTGTCCCAGTATACAGATTCATCCTTCCCTTGAGAATCATGTGCCTCCCTAGCTACCTGCCTCAGGCCTTACAATGTAGGATCTGAGATCTGAGCCTATCTCAACTCTCTCCTTGTAACCCTTCCCAGCTCCCCTTCCACAGGAAGTCTGGCATCCTCTGACAGTGGTGCCTCACTGTCAGCCTGGGTACTACTACTCACCTCTACCTTTTCAGTTACCCTGTCCAAGGGAACATCTGTACCCACAAGCAGTTGTGGCTCACATTCAGTCTCATGGCTACAGCATAGCTCACTACTTGAAGTAACAACCTCAGCAGTCCTGGCTGCAAGTATGCAGTCTGTCTGGGTCTCCCCCAGGATACCAGAACCACATGCTTGTCTCCTAGCCTCACTGCATGTAACTGCATAAGTACATAGTACTGCCTCATCCAAATTCTTCCCTCTCAGGACATCTGCAGGATGGTAGTTCCATACCACTGTTGTCTCAAGACAACACACTGTTGGCATTTTGTCTTTCCCACTTACTGGCTCCCTCACCTTTGGTTCCCCATCTTGCCTCCGTGGACATCTGTATGCCACATGGCCCCACTGGTTGCATTCAAAACATTTAACCCTAGCTCCTGGATGTGTACCTGGACTAGTGGCTTCCCCTGCTACTGGTGGATTCTGTTGGGGCAGTCTGTGCTGCCCACCATGGGTTCCTTTAGTCCCATGAGCAGTACTGGGGGTCCCTTTCCTGTGCAGGGCTGCCCTGCTTGCTAGGTATAGGTCTCCCTTCTTCCCCACCTCCTCTGAAGTAGCACACTCTCTGTCAGCTAACCAGATCCTCATGTCCTCAGGCAAAGTGCTAAGGGATTGTTCCCTTAGCAAAAGGTCTGACAGCCCTTCAAAAGTGGTGACCTGACATCCACTCACCCAGCTATGAAAATAAGTGCTCAATTCAACAACATATTTACATACATTTTCATCTGCCTTACGTCTATACTCACAAAACTTTTTCCTATACATTTCAGGTGTTAGCTTAAAACATTCTAATAAATGTCTTTTTACAGCAGTATAATCAAAACAGTCAGTGTCATGCATTTTTGCTAAAGAAGTTACAGCTTTACCATGGAGTAAGGGGGTCAGGAACTGTACCCAGAGCCTCTGGTCAACTTCATACTGTTTACATACTCACTCAAACATATGAATGAAGCTATCAAAATTATCCCCCTCTTTAAACTGTGGAAGAAATTTACTGACCTTTTGTGCTTCTGGGGTCCAGTTACTCCCTTCCCCATTACCTCCATGACTCTGGCGAAGAGTCAGCATTTCCCTCTCATGCCTCCTCTGCCATTCATTTTCCTCAGCTTGTAGACTCCTCATTTTCTCAGCTGCTTCTAGTTCCATACGCCTGGCCTCCAACTCAAGTCTCTTTAGTTTCAGCTGGATTTTTAAGTCCACTGCAGAAAGGTTGAGCTGTCCATTTTCTCAGGGTATTATATCTCCACTGTCAGTCTGATTGTCTTCCAGGCTGCTGTTTACTGATGCAGCTGTAACCATGGCTGCAGTCAGGTCTGCTTTAGTCAGGTTTCCATGCACCAGTCCTCTAGCCTGGCACATCTCCACCAGCTGGCTCGTTGTCAGCTTTCCATACTCTTCTGCTGACACGCTGCCTGCTCACCCTGTCTAACACTAAGCTAACAAAAGAAATTAAACAATTGTGATCTGAACTCAGTATACACTACGTGGCTGTTTTAGAGTACAAAACACTTTTAGAGATCACTGTACATAAGCTACAGGAATTCGCTCTACTCACACCACTACAAGGCAATTAGTGTGAAGTAGATCCCACCACTGCCAAACACTTGTGACGACCCTGCCCTAGCCCAGCAATCAAGGAGCCTCAATCCTCACCACTAACACCAGGGAGGTCGTCTCCTAGAAGAGAAAAGGATAACCAATACACATAGTAAAGTACAATTTCCCTTAACAGCACACAGAGATCACAGTCAGTCTGAGGCTGGCTGCTCCCTTGCTCACCAGGTCCCCAATAAAACTCCCCACTGGCACAGCTATAGGGTCCAGGTCTCAGCCTAACTGGGCAAGCTAGAACCTCTGTACCATCTCTGTCCAACCAGTGCTCCATGTCCCTGCCAAGTAGCTGACACAACACACACACACTTTGAGATAAGTATTTATACAACTTCACAGACACTCCTGGGAAAGGTTGACACAGTTTCTCCAGCTGTGCCCCTTTGCCCAGACTATACGGTAGTAATTACTGCCACCACCCAGTTAATAATATCAGCTACTAAAAGGCCCTTAAAAGGGTGTCCAATTATTACTGTGCAATATTATTATCCAATGGTAGTATGACTAACAGTCAAGGCTTGCTTTAGAGTAGCCTATTACAATAACCTCTATAAATATGTTATGCATTCTAGAGCTTATCTCGACACAAAGCAGCCACAGGTAGAAGGTTTTAGAAATATTTAATAATAAATAATTAAAACACAAGACAAAACTACTACACCACAGAAATAGCTAAGAATTCAGAGATCACACAGAAACTTAAAATAATACAGTAGGACAGGTCTGATTTCAAAGAAAAATACCTAATTAATCTTTACTAGTTTAACTATTCCTACAATAAATTACAGTGCTAGAAACTTACATATGAGCATAAGCAGAGTGCTGGTAAGTTGGATATCAAGATCAAAATGCTTTATATCTCTCCCTGAGACACAGTTTATAAAACATCACTAACAATCATGTCTCTGGGTCCTCCTCAGATTACATCAATTTTGACACTTAGGTCTTCCCAGTATTCATATTGCGAGTTCCCAGGCTAATAGAAACTCCATTTACATTATTTAGCAAGCTAACACCTGCACAGGAGAATACAACACTAAAAGGCATTTCACATATACACTCTAGCAATTAGTCCTTAGTTAACACAATAGACAGAATGTCTTCAACCAGCCTGACCGGAACCAACTTTAAATATCAAAGAATGTCATAAACTCATTTCAATTTCAAAAGACAAATTTGAAAGGCTTGAATTAGTTTTTCTTTACAGCAAGGGGGCAATGTTGTAACAATCTTGAAGTTCACATTTTACAGTGTTTTTCTTTCATTTAAAAACTCAAGCCTGTATTTTACATTTATTTATACAGCTGATAGAGTTATATATCAAATTATATTTGACGAGGCTGGCAGCCTTTGCCCATCTCTCCCCAATCGTCACAGCCTGAGGGGTATTTATATTACTAGGGGAAATTTGGACAGGACATCGGGGAACTCCCTCTGCTCTTTTTTGATAGGTGATATGCAATCTTTTTACATCTACCTGAGCTACCACCAAATCAAGCAGGTGGGGCCTCAGTTTAATGTCTCATCTGAAGGGCAGCACTCTCAGGAGCATAGCCCTCTCCCCTTATGCTGCACTGCAAATATCTGCAATCTGTCTACCTGGTATTGAAATAGAACCAACAGCCTTCTGCACCAAAGGCAAGTGTGTTAAATCTTGTACCACTGACACAGCTAAAGTGTCCTTGAGGCAGTAGCCGGTGAGATACCCATGTCCCTAGTTTATCTCTGGAAGGTCACCATGACAAGTACTGTGAGGACTATACATACTTTGATATCCACAGGTATAGGAAGGTCACACATTCCCTCAGTCCCCATCTGTGGGTCATACAAGCTCACCAAAGCCTATACTATATCCCTGTCCACTCTATGTCTGTCCTAGATTTCCTAATCAGCAAAGTTCAGGTGATTTAGCCTTTGTCTGTGTCTTCATCTTCTTGGCCAACAAGCACTACTGATTTTGGCATGAATGAAACAAGCACCTCAGAACAGAAGACAGCTAAACAATCAGTGAAAGCAAGCATCTTTGTGGATTGCAAAGTGGAATAGAAAAGGCATGACTTTGCTTTTTATAACCCTTATGTGCATGGTGCACTTGCACAACAAAACGTGACTGGGAATATTTAAAAGGTGGGAAGCACTCCTCGTTTTCATAAGATAGTCACAGATTTTTCACACATACATCATTAAGATGTCTTTCCTGCCTAATCTGCATACGTTTTGTTCACAGTGCTTCATAGAGCTGCACCTAAGTGCAGTTACTGTCTCTGAATCCACCTTAACTGCACTTAGCCGCCTACTCACATACCTACTGGTCTAAAATGTAATAGCTATGAATGCCACCCATACATTTTTTTTTCACAAAAGCTGTATGTGAATACTTATAAGAAGAAAAAAAAAACAGATAATGGATGAATGGAAAAAAACTGCAATTGTACTAGTAGAGGATATAAGTACTGAAGGAGATGTTATATTAGTAAAAAAAAATGTGCATTAAGGTAGAGATAATTATAGAGGACAGTGGATCTTGTATAATTCTGTGTCCAGAATAGCAAATAATGTCATTATGTGAGGTCTAGTGTTCTTTGTAACTATCCAAAAGTCAGAAGTGGAATGTTCAGATGTCTTATTCAGGTAGTGGTGTTCTTGTGCTAATAACTTGAAGTATTTTGATGGATGTACCAAACAATCTCATACCAAATGTTAAATGACTGTTCTATTCAATTCTTTATAAAAATGAAAGCCATAAACTGCAGTAAGCAAAGTTTGTCACACATGCACTGTAGGTCAATGGATCACTATAGTAATAAGCATTATTACAGAGGGACTTTTGAGGTACACTTACTGTCTAGCATATCAATATGACAAATTTGGTTTGAAAATAAGAATTTGCCTCTTTCTGCAGGCAAAGTAGCTGAGAAACAAGTTGCAATGTAACAGTATTCCCTACTGTACTTGAGACGTACAAACCCACAGAAACATTTTGAAGGCTCAGTGTTAAAAAAGTTATAAAATGGACTAACAGCTATGATTACAGAGAATAAAATTACTAGACCCACCACACCTCTCAACTGTTTATATTTTTGCAGAATGTCCTGGTTTTTACCTTATAGTTTATGTCTTTGCTTCATAAAGTGGTCTTTTCCACACAAATGCACTCTATAAGCACTTACACGAGTGCATGCATCGTGCTATCCCAAACAGAACCAAGACGCTATCCTCCAAAAAAAGGAAGCCAATCTGATGGTCCCCTGCTATAAACAAACTCTACAACAGAAGGAAGAAATTGTTGCAAAAGAGAGTAAAATCCCATGAGTGGAGGAGCTCCCTGGTCAGCCTCAGCAAGAAGCTGAGATCCCTTATAAGATCCTCCAAAGCTAGCTATGAAAACAAGATTGCCACTGAGTCTAAGGACAACCACAAAGCATTCTATAACTATGTCAAGAATCTCAATGGCAACACCCAGATCTGCTCTGAGTTACAGCACAATGGCACAAAAATTACAGAACCAACTGATATTGCCAACATCCTGGCAGATAGGTTCAGTGCTAACTTTACCCCCTATCTCACCCACTAAAGAGCCCATATCTATACAGGAAGAATACAGAGTCCCTGTAATCACAACTTCACAGGTAAAAGCAGCACTCTCTGAAGCCAAAGACACAGCATCCATGGGACCGGGCAACATCCCAGGCTGCGTTTTACACAAACTTCAGAACGAACTGGCTCCCCACCTAAGCACCATGTTCAATCATAGCCTCAGGTCAGGCTTTGTGCCCAATGAGTGGCGCACAGCAACAGTTATCCCACTCCACAAAGGGGGAGCCACCACTGATCCTGGGAACTATCGTCCTATTAGCCTGACAAGCCTCGTCTGCAAGGCCATGGAACGTATCATCATGGAATTCATAAACAAAGACATTGGTAACCTCCAAACTCTGGACCCCACCCAGTTCGGGTTTGTGAAAGGCAGATCTTGCCTCCTGAACCTGGTCGACTTCTTTGAGGCAGTCACCAAAGCCATAGACGAGGGTAAGGTGGTTCACACAGCCTATCTTGACCTCGCCAAGGCTTTCGACACCATCCTTCATTCTGGAATTATAGCTAAACTCACTAAACTAGGTATAGGTTCATAGGTAGGTACTAGGCTATCTGCCCAAGGGCATTTATAAGCCTAGCCAGAGTATGTCGGCTTTCGCCACCCCATTGATTAATTAACTGAGCCTCTGTCAAGCAGAGCCAATGAAGTGATCCCAGGGGTGTACTTTCTGTTACCCATCCACTCGTCAAGGCTTCTCTTGAAGAGTATTAGTGAGGGGCTCTGCCTAATGTAGTTAGGAATTTTGTTCCAAAGCATGGGGAGTCTTTGTGACAGGAATCTATCCCTCCAGCATGTTCTATTTATTGTTGTGGTGAGGTTTAGCTCACTAGAGCGCGTGGCTTGCAGTGACTTGGATTTCTTTAGGTGGAGCATGTCCATCAATTCTGAGTTGGACATGGCTTTGTAACTCAGGCAGAGATCACCTCTGAGTAAGCGATATGCCACTGAGTACAGCCGTTGTTTTTTCAGTCGGGCTGCATAGGACATATGTTTGAGGCCAGTAATCCTCTTGGTGAGGTGCTTTTGTGGTCTTTCAAGCTATTGGAAGTGTCTTGTGAGGTACATCCCAAATGGGGCATTGTACTCTATGATGGGTCTGATGAGTGACGAGTAGAGGGGCACTATAACTCTTTATTTCTAGATGCGAACCCCTTAGTAATTAGATGGGCCACATAGAAGGATTTCCTAACTACTTTGGCAATATGATTGTCAAAGAAGAGATTACTATTTACCTGGGTCCCCAGATCTATTATTACCTCTTCTGTATTAAGGGGGCTGACACCTATGTTGTAATTCGTTGGTGTTTTGTTTTTCCCAAACGGGATGACTATGCATTTTTTGGCATTTAGCTTGAGGCCATGACTTTGACACCAGGTGTTTGTCTCAGTAAGCCCTTTTTGGAGGATGTCCATGTCAGCCGGAGAGTCAATTATGGCTCCCAGTTTGCAGTCATCGGCGAACTTGGTTAGCCATAGTCCTCCTGTGTTTGCCTGTACTTCTGAGAAATATATGCCGAACAGTAGGGATCCCAGAACTGAGCCTTGCGGGACACTACTTGTGACTGGTTTAGAGTTAGACCTGGAGCCCACTATTCTTACCGTGTGAGTTCTGTCTGTAAGCCAGTTGGCAGCCCATCTTGTGATGTAGGGGTTTATGTTCAGGCTGGTGAGTTTTTCTATAATACCCAAGTGAGGAATGGTGTTGAATGCCTTGGCGAGATCAAGGTAGGCTGTGTGAACCACCTTTCCCTCATCTATGGCCTTGGTAACTGTCTTGAAGAAGTCAACCAGGTTTAGTAGGCATGATCTGCCCTTAACAAAGCCGAACTGGGTCAGGTCAAGTGTTTGGATGTTCCCAATGTCTTTGTTAATGAGTTATGATGATGCGCTCCACAGCCTTGCAGACCAGGCTAGTCAGGCTTATGGGGCGATAGTTACCAGGGTCAGTTGTGGCTCCTCCTTTGTGGAGCGGAATAGCCATTGCTGTGCGCCATTCTATGGGCATGTAGCCTGTGGTGAGGCTGAGGTTGAGCAGCGTGTTTTGGTGGGGGGTTAGTTCGTTCTGTAGTTCGTGCAAGACACAGCCTGGGATACCATCTGGCCCCATTGATGCTGTGTTTTTGGCTTTTGAAAGGGCTGTTTTCACCTGTGCTTCTGTGATTTCCGGGACACTATACTTTTCCGGTATTGTTGTGGGTCCTTTTGAAGGTGAGAGGGAGGTGAAGTTTGCACTGAATCTATCTGCCAGTATGTTGGCAATATCAGTAGGTTCAGTATATTTTGTGCTAGTTTGCACTATCTCAGAGCAAATCTGCGAGTTGCCACTTAGATTTTTGACATAGCTAAAGAAGGCTTTGTGGTTATCTTTCAAGTACTTGGTTATTTTTCTTTCGAAGTTAGCCTTGGATGATTTTATGAGGGACCTTAGTTTCTTACTGATACTGATCAGGGATGTCTTTCTTTCTTGGGATTTGCTTTTTTTCTGAACTAGTTTCCTCCTTTTGTTGTATAACCTGTTTATGGCAGGGGTCCACCAGACTGGTTTCCCTCTCTTAGGGGAGTGAGTCTTGGTTTTGCTAGGGATGGCACGATCCATGCATCCTTGTAGGTGCTCACAGAGTGCAATTGTAAAGGATTCTGCATCTTGGGCAGTATTATCCTTTAGCGTGGGGGCTGTGAAACTTACCACCTCTGACTTAAGTAAGGTGAAGTTTGCTTTAGAAAAGTTTTTCACTGTGGTTTCCTTGGTTGGGGGTGGCGGTGGGGTGTGGACATCCAGGGTGATTAGTTTATTCTCTGATCTAACCAGTGACAGGTTGACCTCCGGTACGGAGCACCTGTCAACCATGTTGGTGATGACCAGGTCCAATATGTTGTGGCCTCTAGTAGGGAAGTTTACCAGATGATCCAGGGCATTTGAGTTGATAAATTCCAGGAAGCGCTGAGCCTGGGAGTTTGTACTCAAGTAGTTTTCCCAGTTAATGGTAGGGTAATTGAAATCTCCCAAGATCAGGGTGTTCAGTAGGACCTTCATGTTTTCCAGTGTCTCCAGAAAGGTGGAGTGGTGGTCCTGGGTCATGGAGGGTGATCTTTAGCAGGCCACAATTTGCATTGTAGATTTGCCCGATGTTAGTTGCACATGGATGATCTCAGAGGTATCATGCTGCGCCACTAACCTGGAGGTGTGGGTATCCTTGATGAATATGGATACACCTCCTCCTTTTGTGTTTCGGTCCATGTTCTGTGGCCGAAATGTGTGGTATGAGTTGTAGCCCAGTAGTGCTGGAGTGCTATCTGGAGCCTTGAACCAGGTTTCAGTTACTGCACAGATGTCGACGTTCTCCATACTTAGGAGTGCTTCGAGCACATGCATTTTGAGATTTAAACTCCTGGCGTTGAGTAGCATAACCCTCAGTTTTCTACTTGTGCTGTTTACGGAGGTAGGTCTGAATTTTGAGCCTTGCCTAAAAAAGGCACTATGGGGGCAGCAAGAGCCTTGGCCAGTATTCGAAAGCCAAGGGGTGACAGGTGCAAGCCATCTCTTGTGAAGCAGTGCGGCTTGTCGAGCATGTCATCCCAGGCTGACAGACACTGGATCCCCTTTGAATTACACCAGAAGTTTAGCCAATTGTTGAAATTGATCATTTTTTCTTTATACTGAGGTATCATTCTTGGTGAGGGCAGGATGCTACTCAGGGTCAGGGTCATACCTGCCTGGGCTACATGATCAGAGAGCTCTTCCATGTCTCTTTTCATGTAGTCCAGGGAGGTACGGCTCAGGTCGTTCACACCAACATGAACAATGACAGAGTCATATTTGTACTTGTTCTGGAGTGACCTGAGTGCTTGTGTTATGTGGCGGATTCTGGCTCCCGACAGGCAGCTAACAGTAACCTTCTCCTTGTCCAGCCTAGTGAGTGGGGCATCAGTGTGCCTGACTATTGAGTCACCTATTACTAGTGTGTTAGGTATGTTTCTCCTTAAGGGCTGTGATTGTGCAGCACATTGATTTTGTGTTTTATGTGTTGTCTGGTTTGTGACGGGAGGTGCAGATTTTGTGGGTGTCTGCTTTGGAGCTCTCTGATGCTTTTGCAGGTTTTTATTTAGAGCCTCTGAGTATGATTTTGTGTATTTATGTGTATCTTTTGCCAGTGCTGGTTTAGTAGGTCTATGTGAGGCTGTAGGTGTGGTGCAAGTGTTAACCTTCTCCTCATGACTGTCTGTTCCAGTCTTGGGTGGAGATACCTTAGCCTCCAGTTTGGCTGTATAATTGCATGTCTCACATATGTTAGTGTTTTGTGGTAGGAGGAGAGGGCTGTCTGTGTACATGAGGCAGTTGTAACATTGCCTCAGGATACCCAGATTCACCAGCTGGACTGGAGAGTACACCTGAAGTTGCCCTTTGGTCATGCCTGAATAGTAGGGTGTGCTGCTTAGTCTCTTGGTTGGTGAGGGGTGGATAAAGAGCCTTGCCCTGCTGGGCAGTCAAGTGTTGGGGTATATTAGTGCTTGCTATTAGGTCTGAGCAAGTGCTGGACTGTAGGATTCTTTTTGAGTGCTTAGGTTGAGAGTTAGACTAGTTTCAAGTGAAAAACTGAAGGAGACTTAGTGGAACCAGGAATAATTTAACCCTAGCTAACCGGTGCTGCCCGGCGCACAAAACCGTGCAACGCGTTTTTTAAACTACTAACTTCTGGGCTGGAACCACTCCTCCAAAGACAGATGGTGCTCAAAGTTCCCCTCTCTCACAGGTGAACAGAGAAACTTCCCTCTGTCCAAGTAAGGTATGGGCAACTCAGAAACTTGTAACACAGCCCTGAATTCAGCACTAGCCTGAAAACTGGACTATACTAGCTTAGAACGGTGGGAAACAAGAAATGTATTTATTTTTTTTTTTTGAAAAGATAAGGCAAAAACAGTAAAAAGTACACTTAAAACAGCTTTAAACGACTACAAGTGATCAGAAAAGGCTATCGCACTTTAGTGTGTAGCCTACAACAGTTAAACAATTTATTTAAACAAAAACAACTTTTTAAAAGTGCAGGCAGTCAAATAAGTACAATATGTGAAAAAAAACAAGCTTTTAAATCACAATAAGTGCTGGAAAATCAGCGTTTAGGCGGAAAACAGTTAAGTACAGCAAGAAAATACAAAAAACTGATACTCAATCACTCCAAAGTCTCTCTTTTAAGCTAGAAGGCTTATATCAGTTTAAGGCTTTCTAGTGCTTTCCAGTAGGTTAGTTACAGGAAAGATGGAAAACAAGCGCAGATGTGGTCTTTTAAACCAGAAAGTTGAAAGAGATGGACAACTTCCCGAATGGTCAATAAACTACAATTCTCGGGCCAAGAACCACTCCTCTTGTGGTAGACAGGCTACCTAGTACTTACCACTCCCACTGATAAGCTAGAAGGATGCACTCCAACACAAGGGCTTGGGGGGCTCAGAAGCTTACAAACAGTCCTGGATACAGTCAGGATACAGCCTGGATACATAAATCCCTATGTCCCAAGATGGGTTGCTAACTGGCTCACTGACAGAACCCACACTGTAAAATTTGCAGACTCCAAATCTGACTTCAAACCAGTGACAAGTGGAGTACCACAGGGTTCAGTCCTGGGGCTTCTCCTGTTTGGTATCTACTTCTTTGAAGTACAGGCTAACACAGAAGGCCTCTGGCTAATGAAGTTCACAGATGACTGCAAATTAGGAGCTATAGTCAAGTTCCCAAATGATGTGAACATCCTACAGGAGGGCCTCACTGAGACAGATGCCTGGTGTCAGAGCCATGGCCTCAAGCTGAATGCCAAAAAGTGCATTGTTATCCCCTTTGGTAAAAACTCTGTAACCATGAACTACCACATAGGTGGCAGCCTTCTTAACACCAAATGTGTGATAAGAGACCTTGGGACTCAGGTGGACAGTAGTCTCTCCTTTGATAATCACATTGCCACAGTAGTCAGGAAATCCTTCTACATAGCACACCTCACCACAAAAGGGTTCTCATCCAGGGAAAAAAGAGGTCATTGTTCCCCTCTGCTCGACACTCATTAGACCCATTATAGAGTACAACGCCCCTTTTAGAATGTACCTCACAAGACATCTGCAGCAGCTGGAAAGGCCGCAGAAGTACCTCACAAAGAGAATTACTGACCTCAAACAGATGCCCTACACTGATCATCTCAAAAAACTGCAGCTGTACTCTGTAGCATATCGCCTCCTCTGAGGTGATCTCTGCCTAATATATAAAGCTATGTCAAACCCAGAGCTGTTGGACATGCTACACCTAAAGAAATCCCAATCCCTCTGAGCTACACGCTCTGGGGACCTAAACCTTGTCACCACAATAAACAGGACTTGCTGAAGGGATAGATTCCTGTCCCAGAGACTTCCCATACTCTGGAACAAGCTACCCATCTATGTCAAGCAATGTTCCTCATTAACACTCTTCAAGAAAACTCTTGATGAGTGGATGGGAAATAGGAAGTACACCCTGGGGATCACTTCTGTGGCTCTGCTCGACAGGGCCACAGGAAATTAACTTTCTTGGGTTGGCGTAAGCCAGGGAACTTTGTTGGCTAGGCTTACTTAGGCCCTTGGGCCGATAGCCTAGTACCTACCTATGAACCTATAATGTTTATGATTTTCTGACAAATCACTATGGACTGAAGTCACTAAATAATGGCATACATTTGAGTTTCAGACTTCATATCCTTCAGAAAAATGATAACACAAATCCTGTTGTTCTAAGGTTCTAAGTTTCTAAATTTAACTTTCTAAGTTTATAACAGTAATATGTAAAATCTGTCTCAATTGTGGGTCTTTATCCGCCATTATTTTAGGTTTTGTCCAGATTTCTTGTGTAAGAGGTTGAGACTTGACACCTACTGAGAAGCAAAGATACAGTAGTATCTAGTTTTTTACTTGTAAAAATGTGGATTAAACTGTAAGATCACAGCTTTTTATTTAGTTTTGGAATTCAGGTATGCATTTGTGAGTATATGTGTATTTGTGTACCAGTGCAACTATAAACTGTGAAAGTTCTGTTTTGCAATGTCATATGCTTAATTATTGTGTGTGTGTCTCTCTCTCTCTTTCTCCATCCAAAAAAATAAAGTACAAATTATACAAAATTAATTATGAAACCATTCACCAAAAGCACACTTTTCCTGTAAAGATGCTAAAGACACTCCTTTCTTCTCAATATGCAAAGTCCAGAATACTGATGTTCCACAATTGTCAAAAAGGTCAACAAGCCAGTTCAGAAAAAATGCCAATACATTTTAAAACACCAACACGATTTTATTCCAAGTAACAAAGTGAGCGCTTTCGCCAATAGGCTTCTTCAGACTTGAACAATAGCACTCAAATGCAAGATGTGTCATATGTTCAGCCTTCTACGTAGGCAAGACTAATAGGAGCCTTAAGGAACGTATAAGGGAACATAATTACCACATTAGAACGAGTTCAGAAGTAAATGCCTTAGCTAAGCATCATCAGGCATTAGGACAGAACCACATGTTTAAATTCAGTGTCTTACAGTGTTTGAATATCAATTTTAGAGGGGGTGATATTATTAATTTAACTCTAGAAAGTGAAATGAGATGGATAATCAGGCTGAAAGCCGATGAACCACCAGGCTTGAATGATAAAGTTCAAGTTAAACCCATCTTGAAAAATAGAAGGATATTCAGACCTAAATAATGTCCCAGTATGTTAGGAGTCTGAATAAGTAGATTTTTCTAGTGCTTTTAGCAAATGTTTACATATAGGATTGTATATGGTTTTGTAAAGTTTTTATGTTTTTCTTTTTATATATTTTAAAAAAAAAAAAATATATATATATATATATAATCTGATTTAGGTACATTTTTATGTTTTTATGAGTCTATGTACCTCCCTGATTGTAGGTTATATATTTATTTAACTGGTTCATATTCATTTTTAGAATTAAATATGTGTATAATTAATTAATTTAAAATTGTGTGAACCAATCATAGCTTAGTAAGTTGTATTTAAATGTTTGCATTTGAGTGCTATTTTACAAGTCTGAAGAAGCCTATTGGCGAAAGCCTATTGGTAGCCACTTTGTTACTTGGAATAAAATCGTGTTGGTGTTTTAAAACGTATTGGCATTTTTTCTGAACTGGCTTGTTGACCTTTTTGACAATTGTGGAACATCAGTATTCTGGACTTTGCATATTGAGAAGAAAGGAGTGTCTTTAGCATCTTTACAGGAAAAGCGTGCTTCTGGTGAATGGTTTTATTTTGTTTTAGTATTGACACGCTATTCCTGATCTCCGCTTGTTTGCTGTGCATCTTTTTGTGGTGTTTTATTCAATTTATGGTACAGCACCAAGGGAGAATGGCTAATATCGACGACTCCAATGTAGAACTAGCGTACGTACCTATTACTCAGGAGAGAGACGGAACCAGCAAGGGCGTACGACGCTTCCAAGCTTGCTTGGATGGTAAAGAGAATGTACTGTTAGACTTTGCTCCGAACGTCGAAACGGATGACAGCATGGAAAGGGGAGATACTTCCCTGGAACTTACCAAGGACTTACAGGACTTTGAAACCACTTTTATTAAGTTAAAAAAGCTACAGGTACAAAGAATGTATTTTGAGGCTTGTTTGTTTAAAAAAATTATACCGCGCGGGCTCCGTATTCTTAAAATGCCCACGTCAGGGAATAAGTTCCCTGACCTGTTGTACAAATGGCAACAGTTGAATATGGAGCTCAGCTACAGTTATATGCGTTTATTAATAGAATATCATACACCCGAAGAAAGTCTGTTAAAAGAAACAGTAAATAAATGTTTTGATAACCTTGTTAGAAAATATACGAATGTTGATTTGAATATGAAACTTGAAAGAGTGTTAGATGACATAATGTTATTTGAAAAAAGGATGTTAGAACAAAAGAAGGTGAAAATAACAAGGGATGTCAAAGACTTTAGAAATAACCATGTATTTATGTGGCCTAGAGAACAAGCCAGTAGTAATGAGGTTAATAACTTTAAATACAAACGAGGTTATGTACCGAATAGTGCTGCTCCAGTTAGGAAGCCTATTTCTAATGCCTCGACTACTGACATTTTTGTCAACAATAGTTTAATACATGGAGATGAAGAAAGAAGGATGTCTTCGGTTAATATTAACAAACAATTACCTCTAGGAGGAACTATAAATGTTCAACCTCAAGAGGCGACCGTTAGTCTTTTAGTAGAAGGAAACAGTGAACAATTAGTAACACAGCAAAGCTATACTGAAGGTGAAAGTGGTTATAACAATGAAATAATTACTACCACGGAACCAGTAGTGAGACCTAAATTGCTAACAGGGAGCAAGGAATAGGAAATACCCCTTTCCCTATAGTGCAAGGTCAAGGCCTAGAAAGAAGGAGGTCAGGAAGCAGGGGCAGGCACAAAAGGAAGGGGTCGATCGAAGATTACCAGGGACCGACCCTAAAAAAGATGTGGGAGAGGCTCCCTCACTAATTGTTAATTTATCAAGTAGAATTCTAAGTGAAGCAGAAAAGCAGGTTTTAAACAGGGGCCTGAGTTTTATACCATCAGGAAGGGATGATGTAGTAGATTCAATTGTTAATATGAAATTATTTACTAGGAACATACAACTCAAGTTAGAGTTTGGCTCAAATAATAATAGCAGTAATGCGCCCAGATTTCGTACAAATAGCACTTTTATACCACAACTATGTCCAACATTAGATGTATTTGAGAGGATGTTAGAGAGAGATATACATGATCACTTTATAACGTACCATCATAAGGGCCATGGACAGAATTTTAATTATGGTCAAAGATGTGCATTGAATGCCTTAAAAAATGACACCACCCTAGTAATTAGACCTGCTGATAAGGGAGGTCCCATTGTCTTGATGGATGTAACTGACTATAATAACAGAATGATACACCTTTTGAGTGATGATAGGTTTTATAGTAAGATAGGGATGGAAGGGGTCAAACAGAAAGTATTTGAAGTTTATTATATGTTAGATGACTTGGTTATGTCCTCCAGTATTACAAGTGAGTTATACAACTATTTTAAGGTTGATAACCCTGTGTTACCTATTGTTCAGGGATTACCGAAAGTCCACAAGTCTAACATTAATCCACCGATGAGACCCATTGTAGCCGGCCAGGGATGGGTCACTGAGCCGTTGTCTATCTATACGGAGACAATTTTAAGACCGTTAGTGGACATGAATAAGATCATTTTAAAGGACAGCAAACAGTTCTTATTAGATTTATATACAAGCACAAAGGATTTAGGTGAGAACGTAGAGTATCTATTAGTGACGTTAGATGTGGTCAGCTTATTTACCATGATACCAAATGACATAGGCATTCAGTATGTAAAAACTTATTTATCTACACACTCAGATTTTTTGAATGTGAAGATTGATTTAGTCGCTTTATACCTTGAAACCATATTGAATAACAATGTGTTTGTTTTTGGGGAGGATATATACCCAAAGATGGCGTAGCTATGGGCACTTCTTGTGCCAATAGCTACGCCTAGTCATGGCTACCTGGGAAGATGAATTTTACTTCAATTCCACCTTTATAAGAAACATGTAGGGATGTACCAGATTTGTAGATGACCTGTTTTTTCTGTGGTTAGGGGACGTTGAGACCCTTGAAACTTTTGTGAACCATCTGAATGGGTCAACTAATTTTTTAAAGTTTACGTTAAATTACTCAGATGTTAAGATTTCATATTTAGATGTGGAAATAACTAGATTAGAGAATGGGGCACTGAATACCTCCATTCATAGAAAATTATGCCATAGGAATACGTTGCTTCATAAAAGTAGTATGCATCCACAACATATTTTCTATAACATCATGAAAGGTCAGTTTTTGAGAGCATCCAGATACAACCCCTTAGATTGCAATTATAAAATTGAGGTGGAACAGTTGAGGAAGAGGTTCATTGAAAGGGAGTATGACATAGAAGTAATAGAGAGGGTAATTTCTGAGGTTAATGAGCTACGGACCACGACAGCTAAGCCCTATTTCACAGAAGGGAGTCAAAGCCTAGAAACCCCCCCACTACTAAGCAAAGACATAGTAAGACCTGTTATGACATATACTAGGGATACTAAAATTATTAAAGAATTATATAGTAAACACTGGAATATCTTGTCATCTAATAGGGAAGTTAGTGCAATAATAGGTTCCAAACCCAGCTTTGCTTTTAAAAATAAACCCTGCTTAAAAAGATTGTTGTGCAAACCCAAAAAGGTGAACCCTAAAAAAGCACTAGATAAAAAAGAGAGGAATACAGTGCCATGTGGTAGTTGTAATCATTGTGGCTTCATAAATGAAGAAACTATATTTACTCATCCAGTTACAAATTATAGGTATTATTTCGATACTGGAACAGATTGTAACAATAAAATGTGGTTTATCTAAGATGTGTCATATGTTCAGCCTTCTCGTAGGCAAGACTAATAGGAGCCTTATAAGGGAACATAATTACCACATTAGAACGAGTTCAGAAGTAAATGCCTTAGCTAAGCATTATCAGGCATTAGGACAGAACCACATGTTTAAATTCAGTGTCTTACAGTGTTTGAATATCAATTTTAGAGGGGGTGATATTATTAATTTAACTCTAGAAAGTGAAATGAGATGGATAATCAGGCTGAAAGCCAATGAACCACCAGGCTTGAATGATAAAGTTCAAGTTAAACCCATCTTGAAAAATAGAAGGATATTCAGACCTAAATAATGTCCCAGTATGTTAGGAGTCTGAATAAGTAGATTATTCTAGTGCTTTTAGCAAATGTTTACATATAGGATTGTATATGGTTTTATAAAGTTTTTATGTTTTTTTTATATATTTTTTTAAAAAAAAAAATAAATATATATATATATATATATATATATATATATATATATATATATATAATCTGATTTAGGTACATTTTTATGTTTTTATGAGTCTATGTACCTCCCTGATTGTAGGTTATATATTTATTTAACTGGTTCATATTCATTTTTAGAATTAAATATGTGTATAATTAATTAATTTAAAATTGTGTGAACCAATCATAGCTTAGTAAGTTGTATTTAAATGTTTGCATTTGAGTGCTATTTTACAAGTCTGAAGAAGCCTATTGGCGAAAGCGCTCACTTTGTTACTTGGAATAAAATCGTGTTGGTGTTTTAAAACGTATTGGCATTTTTTCTGAACTGGCTTGTTGACCTTTTTGACAATTGTGGAACATCAGTATTCTGGACTTTGCATATTGAGAAGAAAGGAGTGTCTTTAGCATCTTTACAGGAAAAGCGTGCTTTTGGTGAATGGTTTTATTTTGTTTTAGTATTGACACGCTATTCCTGATCTCCGCTTGTTTGCTGTGCATCTTTTTGTGGTGTTTTATTTTATAAAATTAATTATGAACTTGCTTCTTAGGGGTAAGATAAAATAATATAGTTCACTGGGTGGCTGTAAACCGTATTGTGTCAAATGGGAATACAGTGTTTTTGAGATACGGTCGTTGTCCTCTGAGATCATGCTATTAATACATACCAGACAAACACTTTCAAAGATATGGAAGGGAATCTTGTCACATTGTTTGGGTTTCCTGATTTTTGAGTTTAGAGATGTATATTGTACTATTGAGGTTTATATGAAGGTAGTAGGCTAGCTGTGCTTGTGACAACATAGCCACTAAAGTTTCTACACTGTTTTCTGACCATGGTAATTGAGCTGTACGTGCTCTCCTGTGGGTTACATTTCAAATTCAGACTGTGACCCTTTTCTCCAGTCTCCAGAAACTGACAGAATAATAAAGCAGCAGCAGATGCCAAAGTCCACTGCCATCATAATTTCCTGTAAACTACAGAAAAACACATTCCAGTATCACTAAGAAGATAGATAAGATGTGCACAGCGCATCAACAAACATTACTTACTGTACACGTTCAACAACATGGGAAATATTACAGGTTAATTAATATACATGGGAGATTAATGACGGGATTAAGAACAAAGCAGTAGGGAGTGTTATGCAATCAAAAAAAAGAGGATTATTTGGGGTGGGGACTTTAATATAGCTGTTGTTGGTAGCAGGTCAAACTTAAAGACAGAATATAGCAATCCATTAATGGTAGGGGACATGATTAAACTATATGTCTTAAAGAATGCAGCAAATGAGAAAACAATTATGTTCATATATGTCTGTTGATGTAGAAGGTCAATAACAGGTTACAGTTTAGAATCAAATGAGATTAAAGAAACAAACAGAAAGGTATATAGAGATCAGGCTTATTTAGTTACTCATGCTAAAGATACTGGAATGGAAACTATAAATGAAAAAATAAAAGTACCTAGAATAGTAATTAAAGAGAAGTAAGGTGTAACTTTAAAACAGTTTGTAAAAGTACAGATTATTATCAACATACATATTGGCTCAGTTATTGAGTGATGGAAATTTCCTGAAGAAAAAAAAAACACAATAATTCATTTTCATTCATTGGAAGAAAAAAAATGAAAATAATTGACTATGTTAATTTCTTGAAGTTAAAGAGTAAGTTAAATAATGTAATAAGCAAATGGAGAGATAACTATAATGAAGAACAAAGAAATATATAATAAAAAGAACAGTAAATAAACATATGCAATATTTAGAGATGTTTGGAATATAGTACAAACGGGACTATATTAGTTCACCAAAATTTTTTTAGGCAAACACCATTCTGTCGACCCCTATTCAGCGAAATGCACTTCTGCGATTCACAGAATGTTTCAAGGCAAGGAAACAATTGCCCCAGAGCACAACGGAACCCACAACTAACAAAATCAAACCACCCAAGTGGGGGGCTGCACCCCCACACCCCCTTAACTATATATATAAACTCCAAGATTGCACTACAGTGGAGGAAAAGGGCAAAGTTGTGTAGTTTGCCAATTACTTCTTTGCCCTTAGTAAATTCAGCAAATCTCAGAAGTGGATTTCGCTGAACAGGGGGCGACGGAAAGGTGTTCACTAAAAAAACTTTCTGCAGACTAATATAGGCCCAGTACAAACATATACGAGTCAGAAGATGCCACAAAAGCATTCATGCCAAGCATTTCAAAAAGAAAACAAGAAGAACAGAACAAATGAACAACACCAAAAAGAGTAGTAGTTGGTAACTGGCAAATGGCCAGAAAACCAAAGCAGAGTGTAAGTGCAGTCAAAAATAACCAAATAACCAATTTGTAATGAAATGGTTAACTATATAAAATGAATGGCTAGTGCAGAAATGAGGTAAAGAAGAGAGATACAATATTAGCATGGTATATGCACACACACACACACACACACACACACACACACACACACACACACACACACACACACAGACACACGACGTTATGGAAAATATTAAGAATTAAAAATGTGTTAAAGCACTAAGAACTAATGGTATAATGAGTAAGGTGTACAAGTTTAAGAAAGACTTTCTCCAGAGGTAAAGTAGTACCTTGTAAAAACTCTAGCAAAAAAAAATACAAAACAAAACTGTGGAACCCAAGTACAAGTGGCAATTTATTTAGAAAAATAAGCAAAAATGAAATGCGCAAGTGCTTTCCTGCTCAAGACACTTTGTCAAGTCAAAAACACAACTAAAAATGGCCGATATATAGCTGCATGAAAAAATGAAGCGACTGACTTCAAATATGACATAATTAATATTCTAATAAAATTTGCAGCAAAACAGATGAATTGTTCACCAAGGAGAGTGATAAAACACACAACAGCAATTAAAAGAAAGATATGGTGAAATAACCCAAGGCAGCCTGAGACCATAGAAAATATACTCCAAAGGTATTCCAAAAAATGTTTAATAGGAGCGCTTTCCCAGTGCTACTAACTGCTTCATCAGACAAAGTTCAATTTAATCAAACATACTATTTAAAAAGCCATAGATGAAGAATAGGTTTAATACAAACCTTATCATTAAGCCCCTTCCCTCTACTGGCTCTCATCCTGATAATCCATTTTACCTCTACACTTTCTACCTTATTCCAGATGTTCCCTCCCCATTGATCTATCTGCAACACCTCCATCACCATGAATCTAAATGTGTATGTAACCTATTCTTAAAGCAAGGAAATGAGAGATTTATTCTAGTGCACTGATTTTTGAAATATATTTAATAAGTAATTTCCTTATTTTTTACTTGTTTTTATGTGTCTTTATACATATTTTTATGAGACAACTGGCATTGCTGCTCTGAATGGGTGTAGATTTTAACCAGTACTTGTTTATTACTTGCTAATAAATGTATTGTTTTCATTGGTCTATGGCTTTTTAAGTACTATGTTTGATTAAATTGAACTTTGTCTGATGAAGCAGTCAGTAGCATTGGGAAAGCACTCATATTAAATGTTTTTTGGAATACCTTTGGAGTATATTTTCTATGGTCTCAGGTTGCCTTGGGTTTGTTCACCATATCTTTCTTTTAATGACATAATTAATGTTTAAAGTTCTCTATTTTTTTAGCAAGGCTTCAAGCTAATCATATTATTTAATCCATACCTGCCAAGCATATTCAGTCTGATAATCCACTTATATTCAGTCTCTTCTGTCTTATTTCTAATATCATACCACATATATTTTTTCAACTAATAGTTATACTACTAACCTAAATGAGTGATGGACATCATTTTCTGACATATGCTTAGCTAAAATATTGCTCATATTTAATTTATTTATGCCATATACATGTTCACTTGTACATGCCTTCAGAGTTCTATTTATCTTGCCAGTATAAAAACTATAACATTATACACAGCATGCTATATAAATTACTTCTTAGAAATAACAATCAGTATATAAATTCAACATATATTTCCTGTTATTTACCAGATGTATAAATTGATTTGATGGGTTGATATATTGCAATAATTGTTTGAATATCACCTAACTCTACTTGTCTTATTTCTCTAAACTCACTGTTACTTAGCTTTTTAACATTGATAACATAGGCCACTTCTTCTTTACAATGTCATGTTGTTGATGTTGTTGTGTCTTTTGGCTTTTCCCGGTTAGAGGTCGCCACAGCGGAACTCCGATCTGCTAATGATTGGTAGTTGATTTTTATGTGCCGAGTTACCAGTCCTAATGCACAACCTTCAACGAAGGTACGCCCATTCACGCATGTCTCCACGCAGAAGACGCTCTAGCTGAAAATCGAACCGGACAGCGTCTTACTGTGAGGCAACAACGCTACCGCAGCACCACCACCACCATGTTAATCTAATATCCCTTGAGTATGTTAAAGGAATCCTAATATAACTTATCGTACTGGAAGATTGTTCCTTATGAACTTTCTCATAAAAGAAAGACGTAGCTGCATTATGTCTCAGCTAGCACATTGTGATCACGCAACAGTGAGGTAAAAACTCCTTATCTCATTGTTAGCAATCTCACACTGACAGTTAAGGAAGTTGGCAACTGAACTAGTAAATATTACACACACACACACACACACACACACACACACACACACACACACACACACACACACACACACACACACACACACATTATTAACAGCTGCCATCACCTCATTGTCCTTGTAGCCTTGCTACAAAAATTCCCATTTCAAGTTATCAAAAACTGATTAAGTTATTGTCATCACTAGTCAAACACTCTGGTCTTAAAAACTGTTCCTTTTATACATTTCTATATACATAATATGGATGCATGCTCCTTCTATTCAAATAGGAATTCCTTTTCCAAGATTTTAGATAAACCCATCATCAATTTACTGTCATCATCATAATGCAAATTAATAATTTACAAACTCAGTTAGTAGATTACCATCATCATAATACAAATTAATAATTTACAATCTCAGTTAGTAGATGACTGTCATCATTATAATTCAAATTAATAATTTAAAATCTCAGTTAGTAGATTACCATGATCATAATACAAATTAATAATTTACAATCTCAGTTAGTAGATTACCATAATCATAATACAAATTAATAATTTACAAACTCAGTTAGCAGATTACCATCATCATAATACAAATTAATAATTTTCAAACTCAGTAAATTACTATTGCCATAACATGGAGAGGTATATACCAAATGGGGTGTTGTACTCAATTATTGGCATAATGAGGGAGGAGCACAGAGAGGTAATAACCTCCTTTTTTATGGATGCAGTCCCTTTACTTATGAGACAAACCAATTAAAAGGCTTTTCTGACCACTGCTGATGGTCAAATGTGAGATTGTTGTCAACCTGTGTACCCAGGTCTCTCACCACAGGTTGTGTGTTTAGGTGGTTGCCGTTGATGTGGTAATCATTAGGGGCCATATTTTTGCCAAATGGTATGATAATACATTTTTTTGCATTGAACTTAAGGCCATGACTTTGGCACCAGTCATTTGTTGCTGTGAGACCCTGTTGTAGTATGTTAACATCATTTGGAGAGTCAATGACAACACCCAACTCAGCAAACATGGTCAGCCAGAGGCCTTTTGTCTTTGCCTGGACCTCTGAGAAGTAGATACCAAACAATAGGGGTCCCAGGACAGATTCTTGGAGAACACCACTAGCGACAGGTCTGCTGTCAGAGGTAGTGGCACCTGTTTTGACCTTGTGAGTCCTATCGGTGAGCCAATTGGCTGCCCACCTGATGAGATAGGGATTTACACCAAGTTGTGTTGGCTTTTCGATAATGCCTGAGTGGGGGATTATGTCAAAGGCTTTGGCCAAGTCAAGGTAAGCTGTATGTACTGAATTCCCCTCATCCAGTGCGCTGGTGACAGTCTCAAAAAAGTCAGCCAGGTTCAATAGGCAAGATTTGCCCTTAATGAATCCAAACTTGGTGGGGCAAGTGCTTGGAGATTGCCTATGATGTTAAGTTGTCAATCTCGCCTTCATTCTTGCTGGATGGGTTCGGAGCCGATCCTCGGCTCCGACTCGGCACTTGCTTTAGCTCGAGAACTCCTTTTACCAGCTCGAGGCAACCCTATATCCCATGATGCAAGGCGGAACTACCTCAGATCTCGTTTGCCGCTTAGCAAAAGAGGTCTCCTTTGCCAGCTGAGGTAAGTTTTTTCTTAGTCAAGTAAGAAAAAGTGTAGTTAGGGGTTTATTTTCCCTGTTAGTGTTAGTGTAGTCTGTAATTAGTTACAGCCCACCCTATTCCCTATTTTTCAACCTTTTATAAACTTTTTATAAGTTTTGTCTAAAGTAGTTTAGTCAGGCCTAGTCCCTTTCTGTTATCCCTTCCTGTGTGCTTGTGTAAGGGATTAATTTGTGTGTTTGTTGGGACTGTTTGTGTTCTATCCTTCTAGGATGTCTAAAGAAGGCAAGGTCTCAGGCTTCAAGAAGTGTGACCAGTGCTGTCAGAAAATGTCTCTGACAGACGGTCACACTTGTGTTTATTGCCTGGGGCCTTTGCACCTGCAGGACTCCTGTGCGTTGTGTCATGCTTTTAGCCAGAGAGTCCTGCAGGAAAGGAGGAACAAACTAATCCTCCGAGGTTTACTTAAACCTGAAGGTTCTCCTCCTAAATCAGGGTCAGGAAACCTCTTAAGCCACCGAAGGTTCAGGCTACAGTGTCCAAGCCTCCTCCGGTGGCTCCGGCTCGTCGGAGCCGATATCGGCTCTGGCTGGAGTCGATACTTCTTACTCGAGTAGTGGGTTCGGTGCCGGCCGGCTCCGATACCCTGACTACTGTGGCCTTGTCGGCTCCGGCTGGAGCCGACACTTTATCAACATCGGGCGAAATCCTCGGCTCCATCTGGAGTTCTAGGGACTTCGGCTCCGATGGCTTCGACCCGTAAGAGATCTCGGTCCCCTCTATTATGAGTATCCATTCGCCCGGGATCTCCTCTTTTGTCGGAGCGGAGCCATCGGAGCCGATCTTCGAGATCTTCCAGGCTGTCTGACCACGACTTGGAGAGGGTGGTAAGCAGGCTGTTGAAGTCTCAGGCACTGGCCCAAATGCTCCATAGCCCGTCTCAACAGACTTCGCTATAGCCCCAATTCTTGAACTTCCTCCTCCGACTCCACACCAGAGTTCGGGCCGGAGCTTCTTGGGACAGTGACTGTTTCGATGCCGGAGCTGATACATCCTTCGGCTCTGTCGTCCTCGGCTCCGATCTCCTCCTTGAGACCTTCCTTGGAGGGATCCGGTCGTCGGGTTTCCACTGTCGGCTCCGGGGGGCTAGTGGCATCGGACCCTTGTCCGACCCGCTCTCCCTCTCGGGCTTCGGCTTTGGTAAGCTCGGCCCGACATCGGCCTCGAGCCTTCTCTCTCCTTGGAGCCGACCATTCCTGTTTCTTCGGAGCGGGTGTGTTCCGGTCTCCCGGGGAGAGGAGCCTTTGAGGTGATGAGGAGTGTCCTGGCCTCTGAGCCTGGTCAACGGTCTATCCCTCTAGCTCCTCCCTCATCAGTGCCTGCAGATGCCTCTTGCCAGCCTCTTGCTCTCAGGCCCAGGGATCCATCGCCCCAGGTTTCCCCACTGGGAATTTCCTCCTCTTCCGAGGTTTCTCCTGACCCTGCAGGGGAACCCTCTCAGAAGAGGACGTGTAAGAGGAAACACACAGACTCCTGAGTCTACTACATCTGATACCGACTTAGATGAGTCGGAGGGTTCCCCACGGTCCCCCTCTGAGGATGTCTCCTTTTCAGACATCCTTGAGCTTCTCAAACAGAGGGGGAATTGGCCCTCCATTGACCCCTCCGAGGATGAGTCGGTATACCTGGAGGCTTTTGGATCCCGACCCTCCACCTCCTGGGTGTCTCCGCCTTTCGACCCACTCATGCAGGTAGTGGCTCGAAAGGCATGGGCGGCTCCAGATTCTGTGGAACCTGTCCCCAGGAGACCATCCAAGTTCATTACAGCCCCGTCGGATAAACAGTTCCTTTCCAAAGGTGTCTCTGTGGATGCTATGGTGGTGGCGGCCACTAAGAAGGAACTGGCGGATCCTTCAGTACCTGTCCATCCTCCTAATAAGGATTCTAGGACCATGGACAGGTATGGAAAGCGGATGTTTTCTTCAGCGACCTTTGCTATGCGTTCGCTGAATTACCTTTGTCACTTCACCAGGCTTCAACGAGATATTCTCAAAGAACTGGGTGAAGTAGTCCAGGATCCTTCTGCTGCTGGGGCTCAGGAAAAGATTGCCTCACAGCTTGCTATCCTGAATTCCATATCTAACTCCTCTATGCGGCTCATATCTTATGCAGCCGATGGAGCGAGCAGGGCCGCAGGCACAGGAGTTGCTCTTAGACGCCAAGCCTGGATGCGGCTGTGTAATTTTGTGGACCCCTTTAAGGTGTCCTTCACTAATACCCCCTTTGACGGTTCAGCTTTGTTCGGGCCTCAAGTGAAGGATACCTTGACCAGGTGTGAGCAGGACGGTAAGACTCTTTCTGCCGTTGGAGTCCAGTTTTCCACTCCTTCTAGACCATATCCCAAGGGTCAGAAAGGGGGGAAGATGTGGTTCTGTAAAGCCCAAGGAGCTACACCGGACACACGTGGTCAGTTTACCCCCAGAGGCAGAGGGGGTAACAATAATAGATGCCGCCCTAGAGTCAGGGGGGGTCCTCAGAACCAGGGCAACAGGGAGTCTCTTCCTGAGAAGCCCTTTCAGCATCCCTGAGGTGTTGCCCGACTGTCCACCCTTGGAGGCAGTCGGGGGAAGGATTTCACTGTACCCAGTAGCCTGGCAATCCCTATCCCAAGAGAAGTGGGTACAGTCGATTATATCCGAGGGTTACATGATCCCTTCGTAGGTTTCCGTACCTCTACAATCCCTTCCAGACATCTCACCCGGTCAAAGGGATTTGGCAAAACAGGAGGTTTCAAAACTCCTAGAAAATAGAGCCGTCCAGACAGTGCCGGCAGACCAAGTAGGATCCGGCGTCTACTCAAGATTCTTTTTGGTCCCCAAAAGGACGGGAGAGTGGAGACCAATATTAGACCTCAGCAGTCTGAACAGATTTGTCAAAAAGGCAAGATTCCGGATGGTCACGCTTCAGTCCATTCTGCCCTTTCTGGGCAAGGACAACTGGATGTGCTCTATAGACCTTCAGGATGCGTACTATCACATAAAGATTCACTGGCGCTCCAGGAGGTTTCTCCGCTTTCGGCTAGGGACCAGTCATTACCAATTCAGAGCCCTGCCCTTTGGCCTCACTTCAGCCCCCAGAGTGTTTACCAAATGCATGGCAGTAGTCACAGCTCACCTGAGACATCGAGGATTCCAGGTGTTTCCTTATTTGGATGACTGGCTCCTCTCCGCCACCACCAAGTGTCAGCTTCTTCAGTCCAGAGACTACACCCTACAGCTTTGCAAGAATCTGGGAATTTCAGTAAATTTCATAAAATCTTCTCTGCTGCCTTGCCAATCTATCACCTTTATAGGCGCAGAGTTAAATACCGTCAAAATGTTAGCCAGACTAACAGATCAAAGAATTCTGGACATCCAAAATTTGTTCGGCTTCTGTTACAAAGCAAAAGATCAAAGCCAGGTTTGTCCTGAAAGTTCTAGGTCTAATGGCTGCGGCCATTGTTCTTCTACCACTGGCTCGCTTTCACATGCGTCTCCTACAGTGGATGCTTTTCACACAGTGGTCATATCACGATCTTCCGATGAGACACGAGATCTTAGTGACACAGTCTTGCAGGGCTCATCTGGGCTGGTGGATATCCTCCCCTCTTCTTCATCAGGGCCGACCCTTTGTTCCCCCTCCTCCAGTTGCCACAGTCACCACGGATGCCTCCCTGATCGGGTGGGGGGGGCATTATCAGGGCAGGATGGTCCACGGGACGTGGCAACCCATAGAATACCATCTGCACATAAATGTCCTAGAGATGAGAGCAGTGCTTTTAACGTTGCAAGCCCTCGACGACTTTCTTCCCACGGGGACTATTGCAGTACAGATGGACAACATGTCCGTGGTCTGGTACATCAACAAACAGGGCGGAACCAGGTCCTATCCCTTATGTCGAGAAGCTCTCAGACTTTGGCAATGGGCGATCTCTTCTCAGCGGTTTCTGATAGCAACGCACATCCCCAGGTCCAACCTATTGGCGGACAGGCTAAGCAGATCTATTCTGATGCCTCACGAGTGGTCTCTCAATCAATCTGTAGTGGATCAGATTTTTCTGAAGTGGGGCACTCCTTGTTGCGATCTTTTCGCTGCCCCTCAAAACAACAAGTGCCCAGACTATTTCACTCTATTTCCCCTTCCAGGCCAACCCCTGAGAGACTCTCTAACCCAGGATTGGCCGCGGGGACTTCTTTATGCTTTTCCTCCTTTTCCATTGATTCCACAAGTCATTCAGAAAGCCACCGTTTTGAGAGCCAAATTGATCCTCATTGCTCCCTTTTGGCCTCGACAGATTTGGTTTCCGTCTCTGCATCATCACCTTCTGGTGTAGCCCTGGCATCTGGACCCAGTTCTGGATCTTTTGATCCACCAGTCGGGTCAGCAGCACCGGGCCGTTCATTCTCTCAACCTCACTGCTTGGTTGCTCCACTTCCTTCCCTAGCCAGGCTACCAATGATTTCTGACTCAGTCAGAGACATTTTAGTGTCTTCTTTGAAGTCGTCCACTAGGACTATATATGCTAGCAAGTGGCGACGGTTTTCGATTTGGGCAAACTCCAGAAATATTGATCCTTTTACTGCTCCCGTACATTCTGTTTTAGATTTCCTAGCGGAGGTTTTTCATTCGGGATCCTCGTCATCTACAGTCAAAGTACAACTGGCTGCCATTTCCAAGTATCATGTTGGCTTGCATGACAATAACATCATGTCTCATAGATTATGCAAGGCCTTTTTGAGAGGAGTTTTTCTCCTAAAACCACCTATAAAGCATCCTCCTCCGCAATGAAATCTAAACTTAATGTTAGCATCCTTGATACTACCTCCTTTTGAACCGTCTGCTTCATGTTCTTTGAAGTTATTGACATGGAAAACTATATTTTTACTGGCTGTCACTTCTGCTAGAAGGGTTTCCGAGATTCAAGCTCTCTGTATTCGTTCACCTTATTTGGTTTTTCATAAGGACAGGGTATCGTTAAGAACTAACCCTTCCTTTCTCCCCAAGGTTGTATCTCAAACCAATATTAACCAATCTATAGAATTACCAGTCTTTTTCCCTAACTATTCTTACAGAGCTGAACAGAAATTGCATTTTTTGGATGTCCATCGTCAGCTCAGGTACTACTTGCATAGGACTAAACAAATCAGAAAATCGGACCAATTGTTTGTCTCTTATGCAGAAAACAGGTTAGGTCTTCCAGTTTCTAAAGTGACCTTATCCAGATGGTTGACTTCCACCATTTCCTATGTGTACTCTCTCAGAGGCAAACAACTACCTTCTAAGCCAAAAGCACACTCGACCAGGAGTCTATCCACTTCTGCAGCTTTTCAGGATAGACTTCCCATTGATACCATTTGTGCAGCAGCTACTTGGGCCACGCCTCATACCTTTGTTTCTCATTACAAGTTGGATTTGGCCTCCAGAGATAGGGCCAGTTTTGGTTCCACAGTTCTCAAGAGTCTGTTCCATTGAGCCACCCGGGATACAGGTGCTAGGGGCGGTCCCATCCAGCAAGAATGAAGGCGAGATTGACAACTTAACATTTAGAAGTTATGTACCTACCATAACGTTCCATGTTAGTTGTCTTCTCTCGCCTTCTTTCTTGCATCCCTCCCTCCTTCCCCCTGGCCTGGACAGATCTTGAAGAGTTCCTATTAGTTTGTTTCCTCTGGATCTTTGTTATGAGGACTTCTTTTAGGAAACTTTGTTCCTATTTTGGTTAGGATAACCTTTAGCAGGGTAAGTTAGCTGCCAAACGAGATCTGAGGTAGTTCCGCCTTGCATCATGGGATATAGGGTTGCCTCAAGCTGGTAAAAGGAGTTCTCGAGCTAAAGCAAGTGCCGAGTCGGAGCCAAGGATCGGCTCTGAACCCATCCAGCAAGAAAGAAGGCGAGAGAAGACAACTAACATGGAACGTTATGGTAGGTACATAACTTCTAATTCTTGTTTATGTGGGCCATAATAATATGCTCCATGGCCTTATAGATCAGACTTGTCAAGCTAGTGGGGTGATAGTTTCCAGGGTCAGTAGTAGCACCACATTTGTACAAAGAGATGACAATGGCAGTTCTCCACTCTGCTAGAATGAATCCTGTACTTAGGCTATGGTTGAATAGGGTGCTCAATGGTGAGGCTAGTTCTTGCTGGAGATGTTGCAGAATACAGCCTGGGATATACCTATAGAAGCTGTATTCTTTGCCTTGGATAGAGCCTTTAACCCTTGATCTACAGACATGCCGAATGGGCCTTTGGAGGGACAGGAGGGTGAAGTTTGTGCTGAACCTATCTGCTAGCAGGTTGGCTAAGTCAGCCGGATCAGTGTAAGTGGTACCATTAAGAACTAGTTCAGACCAAACCTGGGCTTTGCCATGGAGGTTTCTGACATAACTGAAAAAGGCTTTGTGGTTAGCCTTTTTTTGGAGGCTAGTTTCAATTCATAATTGGCTTTGGAGGTTTTCACTAGTGATCTAATTTGCTTGTTGAGGCTAAGGGCAGAGTTTTTCCAGTTGGGAATTTTTGCCTTTTTACCCTTGGGCAACAGTTTCTTCCTTTTGTTCTAAAGCCTGTTGATAGAGGATGTCCACCAGATAGGTGTGTGCTTTCTTGAGGAGCAGGTTGTAGTTCTGTTGGGTTTTGCTGAGTCCATACAGTTGTATAGGTGCTTGTATACTGCACTGGCATGCTATTCAGCATATTGATCTGCATCCTCTGAGGGGGGCAGTGGGGTGAAGCTGCTGATACCCTCCTTTAGAAAGTTGTAGTCAGTTTCTGAGAAGTTTTTTAGCCTGTTTACAGCTGGGGGGGGGGGGTGGATGGGATAGGCACTTTGAATGAGACATTCCAAAGGTCTGATCTCACCAGGAAAAACTTACTATGGGGATGGTGCAGCGGTCGGCCATGTTGGTTAGAACCAAGTGTAGAATGTTATCTCCCCTTGTGGGGGATGAGACAAGCTGGTCTAATACATTAGAATTGATGAAATCAAGGAATCATTGGGTGAGTGCATTAGAGCAGGAATGGTTCACCCACTCTGTGGTTGGGTAGTTGAAGTTACCAAGGATCAGGGGGTACCTTGATGGAGTCAAGTAGGTCCAGTTAGGAAGAGTAGGTGTACTGAGTCAAGGATGGGGGTCTGTAGCTGGCTTTAACTTGGATGGGTGTCTTGCCATTTGTCAGTTGCACTTAGAGAAGTTGTAGTTCACGATGCTGGCAAACCAGTCTGGAGTTGTGCTTGTCTTTAATGAAAATAGCAACTCCGCCACCCTTAGTCTTCCTGACCTCATTTTGGGGTCAGAATGTGTGGAATGAGATATAGTCTGGTAAGGCAGGGATACTCTCTGCAGCCTTGAACCAAGTTTCCATGACTGCACGGAAATCAGCATCTTCGAGTGTGAGGAGAGCCTCCAGCGAGTGCATTTTCAGGTTAAGGCTCCTGGAATTGAGCAGCATTTGACAGATCCTTTATGTTGGAAGATTTATCTTTGGGACATTGCCTAAAAAAAGGCACAATGGGGAGTCAAGAGGCTTGGCCAGAATCCTGAATCTCAGGGGTCACAAGTGGAGGCTATCTCTGGAAAAGCATTGAGGCCTGTCAACCATGTCATTCCAGGCAGACAGTTACTGGATCCCCTTGGAATGACACCAGAAACTAAGTCAGTTGTGGAAGTCAATTATTTTTTGTTTGTATTGTATCATTCTTGGTGAAGGTAGGATACTGCTGAGGGTTAGGATCATATCTGCCTGGGACACATTCTCTGACAGCTCAATCATGTCTCTCTTCATATAGTCCAGGGAGGTACATCTCAAGTCATTCACACCAACATGAACAATGACAGAGTCATACTTGTACCTGTTGTGGGTTGACTTAAATGCATATGTGATGTGGTGGATTCCGGAATCTGACAGACAACTGTCCATGATCTTCTCCTTATCGAGCCTGGTGAGGGGGACATCAGTGTGTCTCACAATTGAGTCACCAATGACTAGTATGGTTGGTTTAATGTTGTGGCTTATGGGCTGTGTGAGTTTATTGTTATGCCTTATGGGCTGTGTTTGTGAGACACTGGTGTATTGTCTGCTGTCTGTGATGTGGTTGGTGTTGTGTGTGGAATATTTGTGAGTGTGTTTTGGAGGTCTCTGCTGTTTAGATAAGTTTTTATTGAGGACCTGTGTATAGGTGGATGTGTGTTGTGCTTGGCTATGTGATGTAGTGTTTGTGCTGGCAATCTCTTCTTTGTCAGGAGTACTGACTGTGGCGTGAGAGATCATGGATTCCAGGTTACTGATATAGATGCATTTCTTGCAAGTAAAAGAATTATGTGCTAGTGGAAGAGGTTTGTCAGTGAACATGAGGCAGTTGCTACACTGTATCAGTATGCCCATGTCGACCTGGAGAAACTTTCTTACCCAGGAGAAACTGATGGGAACAGTCCATACATAGTGCTCTGAAACTTGGATGGACTTAGCGAGAGAGGGTTTTGATAAGGGTTTTTCCACAAGTGTGTAGACCACAAAAACCTTCTTCAATGTAAAATAACTGCATGTGGCTGAAACTACCCTGCTATTACTTACCTCTTCCCCTCATTATTTTTTGGTGCTTCCATGCCTACTAACCTCCAAACATTACAAAAATCAAAATTTCAACAATTCTACAACAAAGTGTCTAAATCTGTAGCAATACGCCTTTCAGAACCCACCACCATATAGCACTAGAAAGCTTAAATTGGTTAGAACTACTCCATCAACTAACATATGCCCAGCTTCTTACCACCTATAAAATTAGCCAGCATCCGTCTGCTTATCCAGCACTAAATGCCGTTCTACACAAATATGTTCCCAATCAGTCATTATGAGCCAATGACCAAAAACTCCTCTCTATCCACAGACCTATCAAATCTGCTGGGTTTGGTCTGTACTCATACCATATTGCTAAGGCCTGAAACTCCTTACCTGTATCCATCAGGTCAATACCCTACCTTCAGTCCTTTAAAACCATTCTGAAAGACTTCCTAGTCAAAATCTGTCTCTGTTCTAGCTCAATCCTGAGATAAACTATATCCCTAAATACGAACAAATACCTATTCATACCTTCCGCCTCCTTACTCTCCCTTCTTCACTCACTTCCTTACGTCAATCAATTTCTCTTCCCCATCTCTCATTCTAAATATGCCATAACCCTGTTTTTTTCTCTCACTTCATATTACAATTCCTGTTTGCATTATGATAACTTACATTTAATTTCTCTATAAACTGGCTAAAATTTCTCTAAATATCAAATCATTGTCATATAAGTTGTAAATATTCTTAACTAAATATTTTCACATTATGTGTAATTAGAAGGAAAAAAACAGATGAGGGTTAATTGATAAAATGGAAAGTAAACTGAAGTAGCAGAAATTGTAGATGCTGTGATGTCCCCACTGAAACAGTATTCAAGGAGCCTGAATCCTCACCTCTGACACTGGAGAGGGATATTCACTTGGAACAAAAATGGATATACCCAGTATTTCTAGATGCAGCTCTCTGTATCAAGTACAATTTCCCTTACGAACACACAGGGAACACACACAGTCCAGAGTCTGGATTTCTCTCACTGTCTCCTTCCAGGTCCCCAGTAAGATTCCCCACTGGCACAGCTATAGAGTTGAGCCCTTGTTCAAGACATTTGTGTTACTAGTAATAATGGTTATCAAAGATATGGAAATAAAATTAAGTGATTTGGTATTTTTATTAACATGGGAGATCTAGGTTACATTCTATAAAGATCAATATAGTGTACTTAGAACTTCAAAAGGCAAAACATAATATAGCTATCTAGATAGCTAGCTATGAATGCCGGTGCACTGATGTTAGTCTAAACAGTTTGTGGTCGACATCTGTTTAGTCAACCACATTTGGGCGACTAAACAGATGGTCAACAGGTGTGTGTGACCGCACAGTTCTCAGGGTTGGAAAATATGCCTTTCCTTGATTTTGTGCAATCACTGAGTTAGTATATATAATAAGAAGTTTAGGGGGTGCAGGGATTTTTTGTTGCATTATTTTGTTTGTTTTAAATATTGCATGTGCTGATTTTATTTCATGATGCATGTGTAGTAGCTCATTGACATTTTTAATGCCAAAATTTTATATAGACAAATTTATGTAATCACACACACACACACACACACACACACACACACACACACACACACACACACACACACACACACACACACACACACACACACACACACACACACACACACACACACACACACGTGTGTATACACATATAGGGTCTAGAGTTATTTATTTTATTGATAAATGGATACACAGAGCAGTAGAAAGTAGGATGGGAGATGAGCAGTTTGGATTCAGATCAGGATGTAGCACAACTGACCTGATGTTTGCAGTGAAACAGATAGTTGAGAAGAAGCTACAGATGAGGAAAGAGTCCAAATGGACATTCCTAGACTTGAAAAAAGCATAGACAAGACCCCAAGAAAGCTGATTTAGGCAGTACTGCAGTGGTTCAAAGTCACAGAAACATTGGTAGAATTAGTACAGGCTATGTACAAGGACCCAATGACTCAAGTACGAACATTGTTCGGTCTCACAGAGGGGTTCCCAGTGGGAGTGGGTGTGCACCAGCATTGAGCTCTGAGCCCATGGCTGTTCATACTGGTGATGGACTACATTAGTAAACAGGTCAGAAGGGTCAGATAAACAAAGGTGGTGTATGCAGACGATGTGGCATTACAGGCAGACTCTGAGCAAGAACTTCAGCAAAGGATAGGGGAATGGAATGCAAAACTGAAGGCACACGGGATGAAACTAAGCACATATAAGACAGTGATAATGGCAACAAGCTGGCGAAATCAGAGGAAGCTAAGAATTGAGATAGAAGGGAAGATAGTGGAACAGGTAAACAGCTTCAAGTATCTGGGAAGGGTGGTTGGCAAGAAAAGAAGTCTGAATGAAGAGGTCAAAGCTCAAATCAGAGGGGCTGCAACCAACTGCCATAGAGTGACAGTTGTAGTGTATGACAGAAGAATGCAAAAGAAGCTGAAAAGTAAGGTGTACAAGAAATGTGGTGCAACCAGTCTTACTGTATTGCACAGTAACTTGGGCAGTAAAGGCAGAGCAGATGAAAAAACTAGAGGTAATGGAGATGACATGCCTGAAAAGGGTGGTAGGATGCATACTGTGGGACAGATGAAGAAATGAGGACATAAGAGCAAAAGCCAAAAGTATCTCCAATTGCAGAAAAGATCAAAGTGAACATATTTTGGAAGTTTGGGCGCATGCACAGAAAAGCAGAAGACAATATGGTGAAGAAGATTTGGGACAAACAGGAACGAGGTAAGAGGAAACAAGGGTGTCCAGCACAGAGATGGATGGATTGTGTGAGAGAAGTTCTGCAACAGTCAGGCATGGGTGGCATTGAATCGAGAGAGATGGTGACAGTTAATACAACACCCTGATCCTATGTAAAAAAATATGAAAAAGGGGGCTGATGATGATGATGATGAGAGGTTCTAGAGTGAAACATTGAAAATCACTAATCTGTTTAATATAGTCAAAGCAATGCAAAATAAACAAATAAATAAACAGTGATTTTACTGCACACACCCACACTAATTAAACTCTGAGATAGCACAACAGTGGGGGGAAAAAACTCCTTACTCCACTGTTAGCAATCTCACACTGACAGCTAAGAAAGTTGGCAACTGAACTAATAAATATTACACACACACACACACACACACACACACACACACACACACACACACACACACACACACACACACACACATACATACATGCATTCACATATACATACACACACACTCATATTAAAACAGAAATGCAGAACATTTATTTTCATGCATTTTGCATGCATCAATCAAATAAGTTCAATGCCATGTAAAATATGTAAAAAATCTACCATCTGCCTTCCACCATAATGATTGCACTCTCTCCTCCTTCTACTCTCTTTCTCTCTGTATGTATGTATATATATATATATATATATATATATATATATATATATATATATATATATATATATATATGTATATATATAGATATTGCTAAATTTATAAGAGATAGGCAGCAACATAGACAAGGTAGTAAAAAAGTTAAAGGGAAAATATAAAAGATGTAAGGAGATTCGTTAAGAAATGAAGAATAGAACTAGAAGAATGTATGATAAAAGGAAAAATATATGCTATGATGTGAAATAAGAAAATAGACACTTTAGAATACCCTTCAGTTAACATCTTCAAAAGATTTGAATGACTATAACTTGGCAAGTATTTGAAAGATCTGTATTTAGTACAACCTGGTACTAGATATAATTTCCAGATGGAATAAAACAGTTTTCAGGAATCATAGTCAGTTTCAGCAATCATAGTGAAAATATTGCAGCATAACTTTTTATTGCAAACTGCAAATGCCTTAAAATTAAAATACTTAGTTTCAGAATAAATCACTTCAGGAGGTAGGACAGATAATCCCCATGATTTCCAATCAAAAACACTGAAATATGCGCTTTCTTGCCAAAATTACATTACGAGACTAATGCTTAAATCCATCCTGTGCAAATCACCTTGGTGCTCAGGATGCAGACCATCAACCCATGATTGAAATTGCTGTAGGAATCTTCAACCAAAATCAGATTAGCAGTAAATGAGAAGGATTTGGTATTCTTTGCCCATCTCTCATAGCAACAGTTAGACCCTTAGCTATCATACAGTTGCAACAGCACCATATTATTTTCAGAGTTTGGTGCAGACTTCATGGATCTGGTACAACTGGTTGAAACAGATGTTGCAGAATGCAATTTTGTTATATAAACCTGAAATAAATCATCTACTTTATGTATATGCAAAGTGTGTAAGGTAGTACATAATAGGGGTCACCATGTTATTTAGGGGACCCCTTCCACCCCCTTTTGATTTTGACTATGAAACTGTACCATTATGGAAAACAGTATAATTTTCTAGAAGTGGGAATTTATGAAATGCAAAAATTCATTTGATAGCAAAGATCTCTGCCTCACAACTCCAAGGTTGAGCTTATGCCTGACCTCTAGTCACTATTTGTGTGGAGTTTTGCTTATTCTGTCTGTGTCTGTGTGGGTTTTCTTCAGGTTTTCTGGTTTCTTCCTACATGCACAAAAATATGCTGGCTAATTAGCTATACTAATCTGTCCATGCAAATATGCATATATTGTGTTTTAACCCTTGCCTTCATGACCTGGGTCATAGTTAAAATGGTCTGTAGACAATCTCACTTTGAAGTTAATAAATTATAAAATGTAAAGCAAAAATATTACAATAAACATTGCTTGCTCGTTTAACTAAATGTATGACTATCTGGTTTTAGATGTGATATAAAACAATCAAGATGTATCCCTGTACTCCTGCTAACAAAAGTTATTAGCTATTCTCAGCAGCATACATCAGTTCTACCAAGGGCTCTGGAATGAATTTTTTATTATTCATGTGATTTTATTCTGGTGGGTTAGCACTCAAATCAAATGCATATGACCTTGTACAGCTAAAGAAATATATTCCACATTTGCATTTGTGTAGAAAACCTGTTGCTCTGTCCAATAAAATTAATAGAAAAAGCCTTTGTTTCAGTTCCATACCTGCAGTGTTGTTTTGGGGAATCAACAAACATCATATCCCTCAACCTCGTAGTGCAAGAAATCTGGACAAAGCCCATGAAAATAGAGGTACAAAGGTCCAAAAATAGGGACATATTTTAAATATTGCCCTTATAAATTTAGAAAGTTGCTAGAGTAACAGGGTTTGTTTTAACATACATTTTTTGAAGGATTTGAAGTCTGAAACTCAATATATGTCATTATTTAGTGACGTCATGCCTCAGATTATCCCAGTTATTTGTCAGAAAAACACAAATTTTATGAGGAGCAGTCCAAAAATATAAGCCCAAAATCTGGACATTCTGTTAAGATCTGTACAGTTGAGAGGTATGACACATACCTCCTCTGTCCATCCTGAGAGATTCTCTTTATCGGAAGAAAGTTAAGAATATTAAAAACAGAGCCTTCTTTCAAATAATTGATCAAAAGTGGCCATTCACATTTACCTTCTCATGTCTGCTCTGAGTAGTGCATGATAGGTGTCCCATCTTTCTAAGTATTCACATGGCTCCCACAAAGACTCCCTGAATATTACTTGATAATGTGTGCGTATTTACAGTGGCATGATCATTAATGTTAATAGTACAAGATACATACTGGAGGGATAGGTTCACAACCCAGAGACTGCCCATGCTATGGAATAGACTTCCCATACATGTCAAGCAGAGCACCTCACTGACCCTCTTCAAGAGAAATCTTGATGAGTGGATGGGAAGTAGAAAATTCACCCCGGGGATCACTCCTGTGCCTCTACTCGACAGAGGCACTGGGAACTAAGGTTGGGTGGCACAATGCCAGAGTAATCCTATGGCTAGGCTTGTAAAGGCCCCAGGGCCATTAGCCTAGTAAACACCTATGAGTTATAAGTGCAGACTTTCCTGTGAAGTTCCACACAAGATAATCTCTATTAGGTTGCTGAATCTCTAGGCCAGAGCCTCAAGTGAAAATCTTTGCCAATATTTCATGCATGACACAAAAGAGTAACCATCAAGTTGCATGACATATGGGCCCCATTAATGAGTTCTGTTCATAACAAAATGTTATAATACAATAAGTGCTGTGCAATCAGCACATTTTATAATTTGTCCATGACATAGAAATGTCATTCTTCAAATGAATAACATGTCTAACATGTAGTTTATCAACACAGGAAGAAAGTACTGTTACAGGAATGTGAAGCACAGCCATTTTCACACTGTAGTGAAACCTGCAGACACTAGATGAACCCTTCTGAAGGGGAACATCAACTAATTATATATCTTTTGTCAAATGTTTATCAGTTTTACATTTTTGGTTAAATGTTTATCAACACAAAAAAGCTATACAACAAACACGTGAGAAGTAGTATGTTACATGGGTGACAATAGTTGCAATGAAATGATGAACTCAGAAACTAATACTGCTACTGCCCCTTTAAAATTCAAGTATTAATGCTAAACTGAAGATTGTAAATGTTTTTATTTATTTTTATTTTATTTAAAATTCTTAACCCGGGTAGAGTACTAATAAAAAATGTCCAATTTCAACATATTCATTTATGTTGCATGATGGTTAGTAAAAAAACAAGGCCAAATCATTTTATGAAGTTTACTGAAGAAACATGCAACTCTGTTGATTATGCTGTGTGGATATTTTTAAGGACATTGACAGACATATGTTAATTATACTTTAGTGTAATTTTTCCCTTTACAGATGATGCAAGAAATTTCTCTGAAAGCACTGTTCTCAGTTGGACTTGTGAAGGTGCTGACCTTAATTTATCTTTCAGCAAAGTGAGGGGCTGTTTTATAGCAGTCTTGTACACTGACACCTGTCCTCCAGTCTTTTTTTAAATTGTGTCTTTTTATGTACTTTCTAATTAAAACAGCCTGCATCATAATTAGCACAATGCTGGTCCCAAACACTGCAGACTGCATAACAAAAGAAGATATTATGAGACATAAGTAATTATACTGCAGGCCTTCCAAGACCTGCTAAACACATAGTGCATAATCAGTTCTTTCCAGGTATTATGTGCTAGTGATTATATGTATTCTAAGAGGAAACATACAACAACCAGAGTCAAATATAACTATCTGCAAGCTGCAGCTAATAGTCGTGATTAAGGGAACTGTATAGTAACTTTGTTATTGTTTATTTCAGACAGCAGATTAACCTCTGCAACTTCCATAGGATTTAATTCTTATTTTTCCCCCCTCACACAAATTAAGACCAACATCTAAGACGATCTTTGTAGGTTTACAGTTACTTCTTATAACCCCTCAAATAGTACGCAAGGGATGTTTTTCTATCAGGAAGGCTCAATGCATTCAGTTTTTTCATACACTGGAGAAAGAAACTGCCGCAGTGGTATGGCGGTAGCGTTGTTACCTCACAGCAAGAGGTTCTCCCGTTCGATTCTCGGCTTGGCTTGGGAGTGCTTTCTGTGTGGAGTTGGCATGTCCTCCCCGCGGTTGGTAGCGTTCGAAAGACATGCGTGCGTAAATGGGTGTGTCTTCATTGAAGGTTGGGTGTTGAGCTGGCACCTTGGCATTTCATAAAAATCTACTGCCAATCATTAGAGGACCGGAGTTCCGCTGTGGCGACCCCTTACCAGGAAAAAGCCGAAACACAAACAACAACAACAACATATACTGGAGAAAGAAACACCTTTTGGCCTAATTGGTAATGCACTTCAAATGATTGTAAGCATAGGAATTAACATGTGATTAAGTGTTTAACAGCTGCAGTGGCTCAATGAGGCCATTTTTATACACCCGGTTTACTAGCATAAGCTGACAGTTCAAACCTCACAAAACTGAATCTTGATTTTGTGAAATAATTTTCCAAAGAAAAGTTAAAATTAGATGAAACAGATGAAAATGGCAGTTATAACAGAGGTTAAAGACTAAGAACTATTAAATAGCTACTTCCTGTAATCAAGGGTTTAAATCCTTCCACCTCCATTTACCTACTGTGTGACAATGAGTCACTTAATCAGACAGTACACCTGGTTTTCCCCTGAAAAGGAGCAATTGTGTCCACTGGGTTTCCTGGTTAACAAAAAGATAAAATAAAAGACTCTAACCCAAGTCTTATTATGTACTGATGGTTATAAAATATTCTAGTACAAATTGAGTTTACGTGTTCATAGGTTGGTACTAGGCTATCGACCCTAGGGTCTATACAAGCCTAGCTATAACAATTCCCTGGCTATTTCTTCCCACACTATTTACTTCCCTGCAACCCTATCTAGCAGGGTGACTGACATGATCCTTGGGGTGAATTTCCTATCTCCTATCCAATCATCAAGATTCCCTTTGAAGAGGGCCAAAGAGGCGCTCTGCTTGACATGTATGGGCAGTCTATTCCAGAGTCTGGGGAGTCTCTGGGTCACGTACCTATCCCTCCAGCATGTTTTGTTTATTGTGATGACAAGGTTTAGATCCCTGGAGTGTGTGGCTCTGAGGGATTGGGATTTCTTTAAGTGTAGCATGCCCAACAGCTCTGGGTTTGACATGGCCTTGTATGTTAAGCAGAGATCTCCTCATAGTAGACGATATGCGATAGAGTATAGCTGGAGTTTTTTAAGACAGTCAGCATAGGGCATCTGCTTTAGGCCTGTGATTCTTTTAGTGAGGTATTTCTGTGGCCTTTCCAGTTGTTGCAGATGTCTTGAGAGGTACATACCAAATGGGGCATTGTATTGTATAATGGGTCTAATGAGGGATGAGTACAGTGGGACAATGACCTCCTTTTTTCTGGATGAAAAGCCCTTAGTGATGAGGTGTGCCACATAGAAGGATTTCCTAACTGTTGTGGCAATGTGGTTATTGAAGGTGAGACCACTGTCCACCTGTGTCCTTAAGTCTCTTATCACACTTTCAGTGTTTAGTGTACTGCCACCTATGTGGTAATTCACAGGTACATGTTTTTTTTCCCAAAGGGGATAACTATACATTTTTTGGCATTGAGCTTGAGCCCATGGCTCTGGCACCAAGCATCTGTTTCTGTAAGGCCCTTTTGTAGAGTATCCACATCATTTGGAGATTCAGTAATGGCTCCCAGTTTGCAGTCATCTGTGAACTTTGTTAGCCAGAGTCCCTTAGTGTTGGCCTGTACTTATACACCCAAATGTGTTATTTTGTCTTCCTGCAAATTGTTGCATGTCTTCTGGAAGCAAAAGACCACTTCAAGGGATGGCAGTCATCTCATCTCCTCTCCTCATCTGTTCATACCCTATTAAATGTTCCCCACTGTACTATAGTTTTTTAAAGAGATGTAATATTACAGAATTAGCAAAGGGGATGGGTGGTGATTAGGACTAACCTATCTATTCATTCTGCAAATGGAGCATGGATTCTTCTTTCTGTATTAGTTCAGAACAATAAGCACAGAATGCAAAACACCCTAGTTATCCCATCCTGACAGTGGTTTGATGTGGCATCCAGTTTTAAAACTACTAAAGGTGAACATGAAGTAATGAAATATCATTTACACTGGATATCTTTGTGACAGTAAATCTACTCAGTCATGACTATTACCATGTCTATATGCTATGTATTCACTTTTAAGGCATTTGTTGCAGAGGCCATTTACAAAATAATTAGGTTATATTCATTATCTGTGTTAATATCATTCAAAATTCCAGCAGTACTGCATAGATAGCTCTGCAAGTCAATTAAAGGTCACTCAACTTGGAGGTCAGGTCATTTTTGATATTCACCCAGGGGACACATGACTTAGGAGAAAAAACTTCAATACTGATGACTAAAGAGGCTTGTCATTAAGAATGAATCCTTTCAACACAACCCTTTCCTGATCTTTTGAACTGGTACAACATTTTCCTTTTAATTCATGCTGTTTTGTTATTCCAAATAAAGTTAAGCATACTTTCTACAAACATATGACATTTTTGCAGGAATGTATACCAGGCAGGTATACCTAGTATCACTTTAAGAATAAGGTCTTTGGATATTGAAAAATATGTGGCTCATTCTTCAGTGCTTGACAATCACAATAAAGAGCTCATGGAGGCTGGTAACACACCTACAGTGACTGTGTCATTTTTGAGCATCCCAGTGAACTTTTTACATGTCACATTATATCAAAAGTGAAATGTTAATAATTCATAGTTTGAAATTATGGTCTTTAAATGAATTTACAATTTTAATTTTCACTCACATAACTCAAGAATAGGCCTTAGGGTAGTTTCTTGTTTCATGTGAAGGCACATTAACTGAAACCAACGGAAACTCTGGATCCATAACATCAGTGTTTTCCTGTCTGTGACTGGAACAGCAAAACACATAAAAAGATTGTGTGCGCTGCTTTTCTGCATGATAAGAGGAAAGACTCATGGAATATATTTAATACTTTTACCTTTCAGAAAGAGACAAAAGACAAAACAGCAGCAGTAAGAGAAAAATTCAGGTATGACTGTGATCGTAGAAAAGTGCTTGCCATTTAATCTTTATTTCTACATCCTAGAAACCAGGGCTCAGTGGAAACTATAAATGCTATATTACTGAGCTAAAGAACTAAGTCAAAGACTGTGAATATGTGAGTTGTTTAATGAACTGATAGCAAAAGAATAATTTATGCTATACAAAATTATAGGTTCATAGGTTCAAAGGTAGTTACTGGGCTATTGACCCAAAGGTCTTTATAATCCTAGCGGTGTGTATCGAATATAATACTAGAGAAACCCAATATAAAAGATCTTGCCTAAACTCGAGATCTTAGTTAGCAACAGCTGCCCATATCTAGGAGGGTCATAGTTGAAATTCCCTGCAGGAATTTACGGTTTCCCATCCAGTCATCCAGGCTACACTTAAACAGGGTCATAGAGGGGCTTTGTTTGGTGTGAATGGGTAGGCTATTCCAGTGACCCTTGTCCCATTTGACTTGTGGATATACAGCATTTCCATTAGGTTTGGATCCAAGATTGCTCTGTAGGCCAGGTATAAGTATCCTCTAAGTAGTTTCTACTCTACTGAGTACAGTGACAGTGACTTCAGTCAGTCAATGTATGACATCTGCTATTGTCACATAACACATTATTATATTATTAATATTATTAAGATATTACTACATAGACATTTTTAAGCTGGCAGACATAACCCTTTTTAAAATTGTGGATATATGCAGAGTGAGATAAACTGAAAATGTCCAGTTAAGTATCCAACTGAGGAAATGGATGTGTATAAAATAAAATGCAAGTCAACTAATATAATGAAAATAAAGAATAAAGTGAAAACATATTGTAACAGTAATTACAATCAGGAAAAAAACTGTGAGGTACACAAAAAGTATGGAACAATTGAAAGTCAAGCTTTAAACAATAGCTATGGCTAGAAGCACACAAAGAAGTGTACAGAATGTAATCATTTTTTCAGAAGCTATGGCAGGATGGATCATTTTGCAAAGATATGCAAAAGGAAAAAATAAGAGTGCCCAAAAGACATGACATGCTAATGAGTCAAAATCAAGCTACCAGGGATTCAGAAAGAACCCCACTGCATACCTTAAGGGCTGCGGTAAAACGTTCCCATTTCCATGATGCTGTACTTTGTAACTGGCTAATTTGCATTTGTCTGAATGTGTAAATCAGCACTTTCCTGTAGTAGTTATCAGTGGTGGCTAGTCTGGTATATTAGGACAGGCAGTCCCCCATTCACTCTCCCACACACGATACATACATTTAAGTTCATAGGTTCATAGGTGTTTACTAGGCTAACGACCACAAGAGCCTTTTTAAGCATAGCCATGCATCCCAAATCTCTGATGAGTTCTGATACCCTTGATAAGTGTAAGCATGGGCCTGGGACAGGAACCATTTACAGGGTACCTGTTTGCATCAGAGACATAGGTGCCAAACCAGGGATGAATTTCTGGTTTCCCATCCAATTGTCCAAGTTGGACTTGAATTGGATTAGGGAGGAACTCTGCTTCACATGGATAGGAAGCCTGCTCCATAGACTGGGTATTCTCTGGGATACATACCTATCTCTCCATCAGGTCCTATTTATATCACAGGCAAGGTTTAAGTCTTTAGAATGGATAATTTTGGTACTATTTGTTTTGTGGATATGCAGGAGATCCATCAAAGTAGGGTCTGACAATGCCCTGTATGCCAGACATAGATTTCCCCTCAAAAGCCTGTAAGAGACAGAATACAGGGATAGGACCTTGAGGCAGTCTGCATCGGACATATTACTTATCCCCTGCATTCTTTTAGTGAGGAACCTCTGTGGATGTTCCAGTTGATGGATATGCCTGGTTGGGTACATACCAAAGGGGGCATTGTACTCAATGATAGGTCTGATGAATGCCAAATACACTGGAACAATGACATCCTTGGACTTAGATGCCATAACTTTGTATATAAGTTGTGCAACATAGAATGATTTCCTCACCACTGTAGACACATGATAAACCAAGGCTAGATTACTATCTATGTGTGTCCCTAAGACCCTGACTACTGGGTCAACTCTAAGGGTGTGTTGTCAATATGATAGTTAGCAGGGATGGATGAGTTCCCAAAGGATACTATTATGCATTTCTTGGCATTTAGTTTTAGTCCATGACTCTGACACCAGTTGTTTGTCTGTGTCAGTCCCTCCTGGAGAACATTTGTGTCAGTGTGAGATTCAATGCCAGCTCCTAATTTGCAATCATCTGCAAATTTAGTCAGCCAGAGACCACTGACATTGGCCTTGACTTCTGAGAAGTAAATGCCAAAAAGGAGCGGTCCAAGGAATGATTCCTGAGGGACTCCACTTGTGACTGGCCTCTTTGTAGAGGTGGATTCCCCAATTCTAACTTCCTGGGTCCTGCCTGTGAGCCAGTTGGCTATCTACTGGGTGACATACAGGTTTGTACCTAACCTCTTGAGTTTGTCAACAATGTCCGAGTGGGGTATTGTGTCAAATACCTTGGCCAGGTCAAGGTAGGCAGTGTGAACGATTTTGCCCTCATCCATTGCTTTGGTGAACTTCTCAAAGAAGTCCACCAGGTTGAGTAGGCATGATCTGCCCTTTATGAAGCCAAACTGAATTGGATCCAGTGTCTGGAGGTTTGCTATATCACTGTTGATCATCTCCATGATAATTCTTTCCATGGCTTTACATATAAGACTAGTGAGACTTATGGGTCTCTAGTTTCCAGGGTCTGTAGATGGCCCACTTTTGTGCAGAGGGATGACTGTTGCCTTTCTCCATTCATGAGACACAAAGCCTGTTTGGAGGCTTCAGTTAAACAGTAATTCCAGAGGCCCTGATAGGTCATGTTTCATGCTATTTAGAAGGCATACTGGGATATTGTCTGGGCCCACTGATGCAGTGCTCTTGGTCTTAGAGAGAGCATTAAGGACCTGTTTCCTAGTGATAGCAGGGGGAGTTATATTTGATGACATTTTCTTAGGGAAGGTTGAAGGGGAGAGAGGAGTAAAACTGGAGCTGAATTTATCAGCCAGGAGGTTTGCTATAACTTCTGGCACAGTATAGGTGGTTCCATTTACAATGAGCTCTGCACACAATTGTGTATTGCCTTTGAGGCTGCGGACATAGCTAAAGAATACTTTGTGGTTGTCCTTGGCCTGGGAGGCCAGACTTACCTCACGTTTGGCTTTGCTACACTTTATTTGTCCTCTGAGTTGTTTGTTTAGTTTACTGAGAGTGCTTTTATCCTGCTGGGTGTTGCACCTCCTAATTTTTGTCATGATTTTCTTCCTCCTGTTATACATCCAAATGATTTTGTGATTCCACCAAGGTGGCTTGTTTTTTTAGTTAGTTCTGTACTTCTTCCTTGTGGGTACAGCTGCCTCTATACAGTTATTAGCATTTAAACACACACACATACACACACACACACACACACACACACACACACACACACACACACACACACACACACACACACGCACACACACACACACACACACACACACACACACACACACACACACACACACACACACACACACACACACACACACACACACACACACACGCACACGCACACACACACACACACACACACACGTAGACTCACAAAACTATGTATCCCCTTCACTAATCCCCCAATGCAGCTTCTTATGCAGATACACAGTCACACATACTTTTACTCACACGTGCAGCCCCTCACATACACACACTCGCACACCTCTAATACTTCCTGATCATTTACTCCCCAGCACTTACTTCTACTATGATGGATAAACATGGCTCTTTGGTGGTGTTCATTAACATGCTAAGTTACAACTGAGTGATCCTTTGAGAGTATAAATTCTTTCCCACAGGCATTTCTAAGGGAAAGTACAAGACTAATTAGCATATTTCTCTCCATCATTATGCCTCATTAATATTTAGCATGACCACAGAGAGAAACCACTGTGGTGATGCACATGTTTGTATTGCTGCACTGTGGTAGGGCTGCCTCTGAATCAGAAATGGTTACCGCAAGGTGTACATCTCATGTGCACACCTAGTAGAAATCTTTCTCAATGGGGCCCACCAGTTTTCTGGTACTAGTAAAACAGAAAAAGTTGATACTGTGAGGACAGAGAGTAAGAGGCAGGGCAATAAAATATTCAGTGAATAGATACTGAATTTAAATTATGCACGAGTGCAGAGTGTAGCATTATATAAGAAAATACTTTAAAACATTAAAAGGTATTTGAAGAAACGAGTACATACATTACTGACATATTCAGAACTGCAAGTAAAGTTACTAGGTCAAAAACTATTGACGTGAATATAAAAATAACATTGTAAGATCTTCTTTGAAACAGTATTGCTGAGTAAGGGAGTTAATTCTTTCACAGCTTTGTAATTTTCCATTCCACTCCTACAGTACAAGTTCCAAGGAGCAAGCCCCCTTTCCATACCTACAGCCCCTATATGCACTCTTGACCTTAAAAGCAAGCATTTCCCCAGGTAAACACATAAAGAAGTGCAAGCACAGCCACTAAGTTCGGTGATTGTACTTCTTTAAGAACATATAAAAATATTTGCATTACATAAGAAAACTTTGAGAAAAATAGTTGGTACTTTTGCTAATGTAAGTTCACACTTCCCACGTGCAGCAATACAATAAACAATTATTCCATTCTGACTGACATATTATGTTTGTGTTATAATGCCCCATTCCTCTTTTGTTTGGAGAACTTCTGCTCTCCAGTACTCTTTCAAAACAGTCTCCAGGTGTTCTTTTCCAAACTGCAGATTTTGCATGATGTCACTGAAACATGCAACAATTGGACAGTGAGGCATCTATGCAGCTTGGAGGAGGCCTTATAAATGCAAAATTTGTATTCAGCAAACATGCAGTCTTCTCACAGAGAAATACATCTGATAAGCAAAAAGCCTACATACTGTTTTTAATTTGATTATGCATGCAGACAAAAAACAGTAACCTTAATTAGGCTTAATAATTATGGCTAAAAACTGTGTACCGTGAACTGCTTCAGTGTTATGTCTTCAGTGTGTATACATAAACAAACTAAAAAGAGTGTGCAGGTTTTTTGCATGTTTTGTTTCATGATAGTTTGCTCGACTCCTGTCAGAATGCACAAGGATGATAATGTGCACTTTATTAATACATACTTATGTATTCAACCTTAAAATATGCACATTTGAATGTATTCCTTTGTGCTATACATGCAATATAGGATCTGGTTATATTGTCTGCTCAACACAGTTTTTCTATTTTGCTTGCTTGCAGTTCTAAATTGTATTTATAAGAATTCTATGGTTGAAACTACTTTAATGTGAAGCCTACTGTGTATATGTACAGTTAAATTAAAAACAGTGGGTTTTTTTTCTTTTTCTTTTTTTTGCTTACCGGATGTAGACAGGCATTTTGCTTTTACTACAGCTTTATTGTAATGTCACTCATAACCGCAGTGGTGGTGCTGTGGTAGCGTTGTTGCCTCACAGTAAGATGATGTCCGGTTCAATTCTCAGCTAGAGCATCTTCTGCGTGGACACATGCGTGAATAGGCATACCTTCATTGAAGGTTGTGCATCAGGGCTGGTAATTCGGCACGTAAAAATCAACTACCAATCATTAGCAGACCGGAGTTCCGCTGTGGCGACCCCTAACCGGGAAAAGCCGAAAGACACAACAACTCATTTTCATGCATAATGAACCAATATAATAGCATGTATACTCTTTGCTCATTAAATGTTATAATCTACTGAGGAAGATGCATATTTATTGTGAAACCAGTTTAGTTTTGATTTAATAAATGTGTTTAGTTCTTTAAAGTAGTCAGTGAGTTTATTATGTTACAAGTGCTGGAGTTTGGTATTGTTTGTCTAAGTTTTCTCCATGCAGTGAATTGAACTATTTTGAAATTCTGTGCACTTTTTTGGTGGTTTTATTTATGTATTTGGTAATTAATTTATATATATATATATATATATATATATATATATATATATATATATATATATATATATATATATATATATATATATATATATATATATATATATATATATATATATATATATAGTACATATGTGTGTGTGGTGTCTAATTATATTGCTTTGCAGTAAAATACATAAATATCTGTAAACATCATATTTATGTTAATATATCAAATACTATCCACATAATGGCATTATAAAACAGCATTTTACAGGACTACTCAACACACAGGTCAGGAATGGCTGGTACACAAATGGAGTGGTTAGCAAGTGAGAAAGTCTGATTTCTTTTTATGCCAATATGCGGCACATTAATGTTTCTTGAAAAAAATGACCCACATATAGTATATTTTATTCTTTCGGGTAACAAATGAAAGCTTATTTAATGCTACTAACATTTCCACTTATACCTTTTGTCTATCTACTATAAATTTGCAAATATTTATACATGTTTATTGATATAATATGCATAGATAGATAACTATATTTCTTTAAATATGTCAAGCATTGTCTACCTGGACACTTTGTGGAACAGTATTTCACATTCGCTGTCACCACAGATGTCAGGAGTAGCTCCTCAGATAAATGGGGTAATCGGTCAAGAAAAAATTTAAGCTATTTTCCAGAAATATTATAACTTTATTCCATATGCTAATAATTGTATTAATAACTTGAACCAGGAGGTGTTTGTGTGGTATGTCATGATAACAAATGATAGCATACACAATTCTGAATAAACTTTGCATTGATAGTCAATGTCTAATTAACAGCGGTTTGCAGATATTTACCTTTATTTTTCCACTACATATACAAGAATGCATACAAATTATAATTATGCAAATATCTGAAAACTGAAGAAACATCTACAAAACTGTTGTGCAGCAAATTGAAGATCACATTTAATTAAATAAAAGTCATGTTGAAAGTTGGGATCTATCTGCTATGGTTAAAGAGATATTAATAGTTGTATAACTATAATAATTCAATGTACATATTATCTAATTATTTGTTTAGTATATACCCACCATTATATCAGGTTGACCTATTAATATTACCATTGTGAAGAGGAATCTGTTCTAAAGAACGTTCACATTTGAAGCTTTTTTTCCCCTGTAATGTTCATAGCTTTTGAGATATATGCATTTGTTGGTACTTTTCTGTTAATGGGGCAGCACTTATCGCCAAGCAGAAATGTTGTTGCGACATGTTCTTATTTTTCAAAGGTGTTTGTCACCATTTTCTGTGGGTTTATGTTGACAGAAATGCCTCACAGTATTACAAATAAAAATTATACACATATTAATAAGAAATAACTGTAACAAGCACAGGTTCAGTCGTCGGCAAGCAGAATGACTTATTTCGGTAGTGGGATGAACCACGAGTCTTTAGGAGAGACCCTTGTTTTTCTCTGCTTAGAAATGTATGAGCTTGGAGGAGGATCATTATTGAATCAGTGTGTGCTCCCTTCTTAAAGCTGAGTTTTTGAAGCATTTGGGTGCTTTTGCATATTGTTTGGTTGTACTCTGCCACTGTGTCTGCTTCATCTATTCATTCTTAAGCCTTTTTTTCTGAATGTGCTTAAGCATAGTACCACTGTTGAGAGTGTGTGTGTCATGTCAGCAGCAGTATGAAAAAGTTGTAAAATATCCGTCTGATACTGTCATTTCTTATTATAATATCTGACTGTATCATTTCTCTTGCAGCATTTTTTTACACTTGCAATATTTGTATTGCTGTAGGAAATGTTTAAGACAACTTCTGCATTCTTTGTCTGAATTGGGGCATGTTCATTTATTAATCATTGTGACATTTGTATAAGTGTATTTGTGGCCTACTGGTTAAAGTCCCACGGGATATGTAACTTTTACGTTTGGGAGTTTAGCCCAGAAGATTATGGCCACCAGTTACTAATAAGTTTCAGCTTATGATTTTTGGTTTGATTCTGTCATATTCATTACATTTACTTGGTAACACAATCTATTACAAATATTCCACTACCTAACAGAGTCATTCTGCTTGGCGATGAGTGCTGCCCCGTTAACGGAAAAGTACCCATTTGTTTACAGGTAGGCTGCAAAACTTTTGCTTGTGAATTTAGTTTAAGTGAAAGATGTCCAGCAGGAAACCTGCAGCAGTTAGGAGCTGTGAAATCCTACTCAGGCTAGGTGTAAATGAGTTACTTCACCTGATATTTTGGGTTGTTTGGTATGAGAAACATTTGACATGGTAAGAAGCATCCACAGTATACAAGCATATATTAAAAACTTGTAAGAATAGCTGCTAAGTTACAGATCTATCTTGAATGCCACACAGAGCCTAAGCAAAGTATCTTAAGTCAGTGGAAACCTTAGATGTCATTAAAGTCCAACCCAGTAGGTGAAGAACATAGTTGCTGTTTAGAATCAGGACAAGATTCATATATGCATTAAACTGGAAGATCTGAATAAAGTGATTAAATGAGAACATTACCCATTACTTATAGCTGAAAAGGTGTTCTCAACTAGGCCAAATGTTTGTCTCATGTTGATATTAGATGCAAGGATTCTGCCAGATATAGCTAAACAAGGAATGCTTAAAGTTAGGTAATTTAATACACTCTTAGAAAGGTATAGATACCTAAACATCAATGTGGTATCTCTTCACAGCAAGAGGCATTTCAAAGAGGTTTTGCACAAGTAATTGAAGGCTATGGAGGTACTGTGAAAATAATTAATAATCAGCCAGTGTAGTGGCCATGAAACTATGAAAAAGTAACAAAAGAAAAGTGAAAGAATTCCAGATATATACAGAGATTGACTTAGGAATTATGCTACTGAAAGAAGCTAAAATGAGAGTCTGGTGTGAGCAGAATTCATCATTAAAGAAAGCAATTCAGTCTTACGATTCTTTCAGGGAACGGGTATGTTGAGTATATGGCTTAATGTTCAAAACTTCTAAAATAATATTTACTGGTCAGTTAAGAAGACAAATGCTTGTCAGTATATAAGCATCCCAATCAGGAAAAATAAAGTACAATGACAGACCAAGAGATACAGAATATTGGCCAGGAATGTCAACATAGATAAAAGATATTAGTGCAGAGTTCTTCCGTATGTAATTTATACTGGAAAAAGAATCCAAAGGATGATATACTAGCATATTCAGCACTAGATCATCTATGGAGTCAGATGGTCACAAGCATATTCCTGTTCCATGAAGCCATGTACCTCATATGCATAGATTATTATTTCAAGTTCCCTGAAATATTCTTGGACACATTCCTGGTTTGTATGTATCATTAGCCTGGATGCTGTAAATATTTTCCAAGAATGCCAGCAGAGTGCTATGCCATTGTGACTTAGTTATCTGAGGCAGTGCACCTTCTTTAAGTCCCTGGTGTCATTAACTGCATCCATGTAGCCATAATGATTCCCCAGTTCGGATGAGAAAACATACATCAACTAGAAGTGGTGATAGTCGCTTAATTGCTAACTCATGGGCATAACAAGTAAAATAATCCTTCAGGTCTCAGTAATACAGTTGGGTAGTTGCCATTTTTTGAAAGATCTATCACTTGCAGAAGAACATCTGGTAGGTATATATTCCTGTAAAACTTATGTACCATGCGAATAAATTAGACACTGTCATCTGTGCTAGCATGTCTGGCTGAAATTTTGTTCATAATTTCAGATTAATCTGTGTATTAATATGCCAGCATGACTAGCTATGATATTGTAAATAAGCCCTTACATGTTGATTAATACCATTTGCACAGGATGTTAAAGAGTTGGCAGCCAAAAGGTAAACAGACAGAGTTTCAATCCACCACAGTTTTATTTATTTTTAGTTAGTCAGGGACAGCAGACAAAGATGTCAGCTGAAGACTATAGCAAGCTGACAAAGAACCAGTTGACCAAGTAGTGCGAAGCCAGAGGACTGGTGTATGCCAACCTGACTAAGGAAGCAATGATTTCAGCCTTAGTTGCAGCTTCAGCTCAGACCAGCCATTTGGAGCACATCTGGTTTGGTATTGGGCATGTGCAGCCTGATGAGAGAGGACAGTCCACAGAGTGGACAGAGTCCACACAGACAGTTTTTACTTCAGAGGATCTGAGAATCTGTCTGGAGTTAAGTAAACTAGAATTGGAGACTGAAAAAAGGGTGAAGCAGTGGCGATACCAACTGGAGGCTGAACAGAAGCAGCATCAATATGAAGTGGAGACCAAACAACTGGAGGCTGAACAGAAGCTGCATCAATATGAACTGGAGACCAAACAACTGGAGGCTGAACAGAAGCTGCATAAATATGAACTGGAGACCAAACAACTGGAGGTTGAAGAGAAGCAGCGTCAATATGAACTGGAGGCCAAACAACTGGAGGCTGAAGAGAAGCAGCATCAATATTAACTGGAGGCCAAATGTCTTGAACTGGAATCATCAGAGAGACTGCACCTGGAGTCTAAATGACTGGAGACTGAGGAGAAACAGTGTCAATATGAACTGGAGGCCAAACATTTATAGGCCAAGGAAAATGAGAGACAATGCAGGCATGAAGTGGAACTTCTTACCTTTCAAGGTGGTCATAGAGATAATGGGGAAGGGAATAACCAGACCCCAGAAGCTGTAAAGGTTAGTAAACTTTTTCCACAGTGCAGGGATGGGAATGACTTTGATAGTTTTATTCCACTATTTGAGAGGAAATGTAACCAGTATGATGTTAACCATGAGCTTTGGGTTCGGCTCTTGACTCCATTACTCCATGGTAAAGCTGTCCAGGCCATGTGAAAATTGTCTGATGTGGATTGTTTGAATTATGATAAAGTTAAAAACTGTCTTCTTGATTGTTTTAAACCAACATCTGAAACCTATAGAAAAAAGTTTTGAGAACATAGATGTGAGGCAGATGAGAGTGTACATGATTATATTGCTGATTTAAGTACTTACTTTCACAGATGGGTGAACGGGCGACAGGTCACCACTTTTGAGGGACTGGCATACCGTTTGGTGAGAGAACAAGTCCTCAGTACTTTGCCTGATGACATGAGAATCTGGTTAGCAGATCAAGAGTGTAACTCTGCAGAGAAGTTGGGGAGAAAAGGGGATCCCTACTTAGCAAGGAGAACATCAATGCATAGGAAAGGGATACCCAATGCTGCACATGGAGATAAGGGAACCCATGGGGGCAGTCTAAACCACTCCAACAGAGTACACCAGTAACAGGGGAAGTACAAGTCCAAGTACATGGTTAGGGATTAGATGTTTCAAATGTAACCAGAGGGGCCACATAGCAGCCAAATGTCCATCAAGGCAAGGTGGAAAAAAAAGGTGAGGAAGCCAGCAAGTAGGGATGATAAACTGCCAGTGGTAAGTTGTTTGGAAACAACAGGGGTTCCAAACTATCACCAAAATGTATATACTATCTAAGTAGATGGTAAACAGGTCACTGCTAAGAGAGAGACACAGCTTCTGATATAACCATTGTGAGGCCTGTGATGGCTAGAGAAGAGCAGTACTTGCTTGGATAGTCCACTCCAGTCAGAGCTTTGGGTGGGGGACCCCATTCCAAATATCTTTGGCTAGGTATATCTTGACTGGGAGGGTGGAAGAGGAAGCAAGCAGGTAAGTAAGTTTGAGGATATTCCTGCAGATGTCCTGAAAGGAAATGACTTGGATGATGCAGTGCCTTGTTTGAATGCAGTGACATGCATTCAGGTTTGGAGACAGGCATGTAGATTTGTTAGCCTAGGGGAGACCCAGACAGATCTCATACCTGAAGCTGGGACTGGTGTGATTGCTGTTTCAGAGAAGTAGCTATCCTGTAGCAGTAAGTCTGAAAATGAGCCACAGTTGCTGGTAGGTACTGATGTTCCCTTAAACATGGTGACTGGAAGGACAAAGGTGAATGGTAGTTCCCAGATTGACAGTGAGGCACAGCTGTCAGAAGTTACTAGGCTTCCTGTGGAAGGGGAGCTGAGCAGGGTCACAAAGGAAGAGCTAAGACAGGCTCAACTTATGGACACTACATTACAAGGCTTGAGGGAGTTGGCTAAAGAGGTACCTGAGGCTCAAGGAAGAGGGCAGTTTGTATACTGGAACAAAGGTGTGTTGTATAGAGAGTGGACTCCTGAAGGTGGGCTAGAAGGTGAGGTAATACAGCAGTTGGTAGTGCCTAGAGCTTACCATCTGCCACTTTTAGCCATAGCATATGACATCCCTTTTTCAAGTCATATGGGTATAAAATGTACTAAGAGACGGATTATGCAGAATTTTTATTGGTCTGGGATTGCAAAGGATGTGGGAAGGACTTGTAAACAGTGCCAAAAAGTTGGTAAGGCAAGGGACAAGCTCAAGGCTCCGTTAATGCCTTTACATGTTATTGAAGAGCTGTTTCAGAGGGTGGCCATGGATATTGTGGGACCTCTGAGTATTCCAAGTTCTACAGGGAAGAAATATATCCTGGTGGGAGTGGATTATGCTGCCAGATACCCTAAGGCAATAGCTTTGTTGTCTAGTGAGGCAGAGAAGGTGGTAAAAGCTTTGCTAGAAATTTTCAGCAGGGTAGGTTTACTGAGGGAGATATTGACTGGATGAGCAGCCAACTTCATGTCAGACCTGCTGATTTGTCTGTGGAAGTGGTGTGTGGTGAAATATCTAAAGACCACCCCCTGTCATCCCCAGACTAATGGTCTTGTGGAGAGGTTAAACTCTACATTAAAGACTATGCTATGGGCATTTGCAGACCAGTTAAAAAGGGAGTGGTACAAGTATTTGCCCAATCTATTATTCGCGTACAAGGAAGTAATGCAGGAATCTACATATTTTTCACTCTTTGAGTTGTTATAAGGGTATACTGTGAGGGGGCCTTTAAATTTGATTTGAGATGAGTGGGAAGGTGAGAATGAATATCACAAGGAGTCTGTTGTGGCATACATCCTTCACTTCAGAACAAGACTTAAGAAGCACATGGGTTTAGCCCAAGAGAAATTAACATTAGCCCAACAACAGAAAAAGGTTTGGTATGATAAGAATGTTCAAGCCCGAGAGTATGCTGAGGGACAGAAGGTTATGGTACTTGTTCCTGTTAGACATAACAAGCTACAAACAGCTTGGTAGGAACACTTTGAAGTGGTAAGGAAAGTCAGTGACGTGAACTACATGGTAAACCTGGTAGGTAGGAGACAGAGACACAAACTATACCATGTTAATATGGTGAAACCTTATCATGATAGGATGGCCCTACTATTAAGTATTCACAGTGGATGGCAGAAGGAGTTTGAAGGGGGTATGGTAACCAATCTTCTTTGTGAGGCTAGGACTAACACCTCTGTAGAAGAGATAGCCATATTGCAGCAGTTAACTCCTAATCAACTTTGAGAGATAAGAGCAGAATTGAAGGAATTTGGGAACATGTAAACAGGGAAACCTGAGTGTACTGACTTGGTGCAGCACCATGTAGACACAGGACCTCAAAAACCTATCAAGCAAGGTCCTTATAGAGTGCCTGAGAGAGTTAAACAGACTCTGAAGGAAGGAATAAGGGAACTAGAACTGGGGGTAGTTCAGGAATCCAATAGTCCCTGGGCTTCCCTAGTGGTGCTGGTACCAGAGAAGGATGGTGGTGTTAGATTCTGCATAGACTATAGGAAATTAAACAGTTACACAAAGTCAGATGCATATCCCATGCCGAGAACAGATGAAGCATTAGAACAGCTGGGTGAGGCTAGACCACTATTGATCTGCCCAAGAGATACTTGACACCCACTGCTAGAAAGAGGTCAGATTTTGTAACTCCTTTTAGATTGTATGAATTTACAGGGATGCCCTTTGGAATGAAAAATGCCCCAGCAACTTTTCAGAGACTGGTAGATTGTGTCTTAGTAGGAGCAGGAGATGATGCTCTAGCATACTTGGATGACATTGCTATTTACTGTCATCACTGGCAAGAGCACTGTCAACATGTTAGAGACATCTTGGGTAGATTAAAAAGGGAAGGATTAACCATTAAACCCAGTAAGTGTTAGGTAGGTATAGCAGAGGTCACTTACTTAGGACACAGAGTGGGGAGTGGTAAGATTAGGCCAGAAATTGTCAAAGTGGAAGATATTCAAGCATGGCTACCTCCTGTTACTAAAAAGCAAGTGAGAGCATTTCTAGGGACAGTGGGGTACTATAGAAAATAGTACAATAGCTGCACCCCTTACTGAGCTAACTAGGAAAAATAAAACAGATAAGGTAGTGTGGACCACAGATTGCAAGCAGACATTTCAAAAACTTAAAGAGATTTTCGGAGGACCCCCCTGTGTTAGCCAACTCAGATTATAGCAAAGAATTTGTTCTGCAAACAGATGCTTCAAATTATGGGGTGGGGGCTGTACACAGCCAGGTTCCCTCAGAAGGAGAAGAGCACCCAGTGGTATATCTTAGCCATAGACTTCAACCTAAAAAGAATGTTATGCAGTTGTGGAGAAAGAATGTCTAGCCATAGTATGAGCATTGTAGAAGCTGCAGCCCTATCTTTATGGAAGAAAATTAATTATACTCACAGATCATAACCCTTTAACATGGCTAAATAGAGTCAACAAGCAAAATGCCAAGTTACTGAGGTGGAGAGCAAGCATATAATATGACAATACAACATTTTAGTGGGGTTAATAATGCCAATGCAGATGGATTGTCCAGGAGAAGAGTGGGTTGATATACTTTATTCCCAGGAGACCCATTTTTCTCAAGTATCATTTTTCAAGGGTTACTTGAAAATCGTGCTTGAGTCAGAGAGGAGAAATGTGAAGAAATTAGACACTGTCATCTGTGCTAGCATGTCTGGTTGAAGTTTTGCACATAATCTCAGATTAACTTGTTTATTATATGCCAACATGACTAGCTATGATAGTCTAAATAAGTTCTTACATGCCGATTAATACTTTGTTTTTACAAGACGTTTAAAGAGTTGAGCAGTGTTCTTTTACATTTCTAACTGTGCATGTTTGTGCAGGAGATTCTAAATGCAAACTTTCTCAGAATCAGCTGATCTACAGATGATGTCATTGGAATGTTTCCAGTTGATCTTTGTTTACTTTCAGAGGCTGATGACAGGACGGAACTTTCAAATCAGCTGTATGTTGATTTTCAAAGAGTGAAATGAAAATAAGAACTGAAACAGTTAAGATAGTTAACCTAGTTTATAAAAGAGCCTGCTGAAGACAGTTTAAACAGTTCAGTTCAGTTCGCAGTTGAGTTTGTAGTTTTGAGTTCATAGTTCACAGCTGTACTTAGTGGATACTCAAAGGACTCCACCAAGAACTGTAAGCCTGCCTTTGCTCTGTTGTAATATTCAGTTTATATCAGGGACTCTGTTCTTTGGTTAGATAGGAAATTATAGCTGATTAGTCAGAGTTTTTTTCTAAAAGTTGGATTTCTATCCTTCAGTATTAATTTCATTTTCCTGGTGATTGAATTCTGTTTGTTTATTGACATTATCATTTTGCATTTTTAATCATTTTGCTCATTATTAAATATTTTTATTATCTCAGATTGTGGCTGGTCAATTAGTATATTCTTTAGTGATTTAAGAGGGCTTATACATACTTTGATAATTCCCAGGCCACTCCAAGAGCCTGGCTGCTTTAGGTCATTAACTACCATTTGTTCTCATATCTAATTTTAATAATTGGTCACCTCTTTGAAAGGGCATGTAAATGCTTTGATTGGTTGCAGCCCATTACCGTGTTATTTTGAAAGGGACACATCTGGAAATCTGTGTCAGGATTTCCCAGAAGTGTTTGGATGTGTGAGATTTAATTTATTTAAGTGTGAGTGTATCAGAGGTCTTAATCTGGGACACATTGCTCTGGAGTGTGTTAAAAGTAATTACATTAGGGGTGGACAGAAGTATACAATCCAGTCCCAGGTTAAAGAGCATGTTCCTGTTGTGCTGTTAGGGGAAAATTGTGAAATATTACTCCTGTTTAAATGACGGTCTCACATTGGAGTCAGTAGTAAGGACTGAAGTTCCTTAGTTACTGACCCAGGATAGTAGGGGATGTTACATACTGGTGCCAGTTCAGTGGGATATTAACCAGATGTCACATACTATATCAAAATATATGTGTTATAATAAAATACCTATAGCTACACATGCATGCCATGTGCTTCTTAAAAGTTTTGTGTGTAACAGTGGGCTTTTCATGAAACCATGTTTAATGACTCCTATATTGTTTTCTCAGTCACTTGTAGAATAGGCATACAATGACTCACACATGTTGACCAAGAACATGACGCAATATCTGTTTGGGCTGTTGAGATCCCAGGTTAGGTGTTCAGATAAATCTGTGAGGGCCCTGCAGTACACAGATATGAATCTATCTCATATGGTCACAGTGGATGCGGTACTACATTACATGATAGCATTAAGTAAGACTGCCTTCCAGTCCTAGTTTTCCAGATCAAGCATCACAGTTCCCAGTATCTCATTAGGACTAGCCATAGGAAATCGATGGCACCATGGAAGAAGCAGGGGAAAATAACATCACCATGCTAGAGGCTGATACATGAGATATGTCTATACAGTTGCTATGTGGCAATGTCTGCTTCAAAACTAAGTACCATGAAATATAATAGTTGCCACTAGTACACAGAAAGACATGATGTTCACTTTGTGAACATTGCCATAACATACATAAGCATGCACTTTTCCAGAATTCCTATCATATTATTCATAGCCAGTAATGATCACATGACAACTGTCTTCTGTACACGTGCCAATATGCACACAGTCTGCAGGGCAGATGCCCACACACCTCAAGATATAGTCTGAAAGCCTATATGTGAGGTAAGTTTGTCTGTGGTATGTTGCTGGTATGTATACAAAATGATCTGCCCCAACATGTCCCCTTTTGATGACAATTTGACCATGGCATGGTGTGCATAATGCTTATTAATTTTGCTTATTTATTTATTTGTTAACCTGTGTTTAGTACTGATCTATATGGATCTTTTTCATACTTAGTCCAAGACCATTGTCAAGTTAAGTGACTTGCTCAGAGTCACATAGTAGCAAATGGAAGCCGAGGGAATCAAACCCTGGACCAGAGGAAACAGCTCAAATTCATACTGGCATGAGACCACTAGGACTAGAGATCGTGAACCATCAGATTGTCCTTTGCCCAAAACAGAAATGGAATTCTGTTGTCACAATCTTGCACTCTTAGTCCATATCCATGACAGACTTTAGTGTGCACAGGCCAAGTCAAGAATACCACATGCCAAGGTTGTCATCCAGTTCTAGTGAGACAGCATAACTTATGTATGGTCAGAAAGAACTTGTTCCAAAATACTCATAAATTAGCATAATATCTATTAGCCCCATCAGTAAAGGTTGGAAATTTGCATGACACACCATGCAGGGTCTCAGTTATTTCTGCATGGGGTCCCAAAAGTTGATTGGACAGGCACTCAGTGGATTTCACCAGGAAAACCAGGAAGTATAAGTTGCATATACAAGTCATTATTAAGTCCTCAGGTACATTATTGCCTTTTGTTACCACTGCATTCCCATTAGCTGCAGGAGAAGATGTTACTGTATCCTCATGGCCTATGGATAATTGTTTCTTTCCAGTGGAGGCAAAGTCTCAGTGCCTCCTAAGTTTTTTTTGTTAGTCATCAATGATGTTATGTGATTAAACAAAGCAGATCACAGAAATGTCTGTTATGTAGAGTGCTGTCTTTCTGTGATTTTTCCCTGTTCATACATTGCACCATCCCTGGTCTGCTCAAGTGGTAAATCAAGTGCCAAACTAAAAGCATCAATGCCTGTCATTGATCCAGCCTGTGGACAACATCCGTGGCATAAAAGCATTGATGCTTGTCATAGATCCAGCCTGTGGACAACATCCATGGCATAAAATCATTGATGCCTGTCATAGAGCCAGCCTGAGGATAGCATCCATAGCAGCGGATGCTATACAGCTGCCTGCATCTGGTGAAAGACATAGTGAAAAATATATAAAGTACTACCAACAGTAAATATATTAATCACATCCGCTGTTTCCAGAATAGGCTATCCTAACCTATCAAGCGGAGTACTTCAGTAGCAACCTTTAAAACCAGTCTGGATGACTGCATGTGTGATCACAAATTTACACCAGGGATATGTGGAAAAAGTCTTGCTAATGGGAAGCACCTCTGGTTTTCTATTGGTACTTGTTTATGTGGCTGAGCTTTTTGATGGTCTTCTTTGGCCGTAAGCTTACTAAGAGCCTATGAACCTATCAAAAGCTAATCCTATGATGCAGAGCACTTCTGCAAAAATACATTATGGGCCTCCACCTCCCCGACCCAATAGTAGATGCAAAACTACTGAAGGCTCTGAAATGGCATGTAAAATTAATTGTTCAGCCATTTTTCTGTGCAGCAGGTACCTGTAATATTAGGGATAAGATGTATATGAGATGTATCTGTTATACCATCAGACTTGGCTTGAACATCATGATCTGACACTGTGATCCATGCATTTAGATAGGAACCATTTTTACAAAATACCCATTATAATAATACACAGAGCTAGAATGTTCTATTATATTAATACACAGAGCTAGAACATTCTACCTCACTGTTAGAAATAAGCATTGGAATGTACTATGAGGCTACCAAGATTACCCCCCCCCACCCTGCCCACACATAGATCCTGTTTGCTGGGCCATGATCACTCAGTAACATCAGGAATTTCTCTGTTTCTGTCATGGGCATAGTTGACGGCACTCTAGCTGGGTCATACCAGTGGCCTTGGTGTCAGAGTCTTCCTCCCATGTGCTTTCACTAGACAGAGTTAGCAGACTTAAATTGTACAACTGTAACCCACTACAGTATTCACCTGATGGGTGGTGTCATTTAAAAGTTATTCTTGTGGTCACCACCCCTTCTCACATCATATTAGTGCAGCATTCACCTGATGGTGGGTGTCATTTCAAAGTCATTCTTGTGGTCACACTCATCATCCCTTTTCATATGATATTAGTACAATAGGAGTTGAGTGTATTTTCACCATCTACTATAAAAGATACAAACAACTAGAGTAAGTTGTCATATCAATGTTTATAGGGTTATCACTCTTAAGCTGTCTTAATATTGCCATCAAGCATTATAAATAAGCAGAGTCTACAGTACAGCATAAATTCTGTACATGTATATGTTTATGCCATTATATATGGAAAAGTAATACTTATGAAATAGATTAGTTAAGGCTAGTGCAAAATTGGCACATGTACAGTACTGACTAGATGTTAGTATAAATGTCACATATGCATAGTTACATGTAACGTTTGCATTTGAAACTGTTGTTTGGTGGGGTTAATTACTGGTTGATGTGTTAGCATTGCCAATAGTTGTGCACATGCTGCTCTCAATGTTCTGTAATCCTGCATCAAACCACATGCATTTATTTTCTTTGTTTAGATGTTATCATCATTTCTCTTTGAATTGCTTGAAATCACAAACTATCCTGAGCTGTTGAGGCAGGGAGTTCTGTGAATCTCTTTTTGATGAAGGAAAGCCTACTAGAGGAATGGTGTAATTTGTGTTTAAATGGTTAGTAGTTAGTTTGTCTTGTCTAAGTCTGTGAACTGAGGAGTACAGTAATAGCAGTGCAATAGTTTGACCTTAGCAAAAGTGCAGTGTGTGTGTGTGTGTGTGTGTGTGTGTGTGTGTGTGTGTGTGTGTGTGTGTCTTTCCTGTCATGAATTTAGGGCAGTATATGTGTTTATGTGTATGTTTTGTGATGAATTTAGGACAAATGTTATTAGACAGCATTCTGTTTTAAGCACTAGCATCTGGATTGCAAGGGCTTTTCTAGCTACCTGGATAAATTGGGTAGAGTATTTGTAAGCTAGTCTGTTAAAGCTTGATAAGTCAGATAGTCAGTATGTGAGAAAATGTAAGGTGCTGATCAAATATAGTACCCAGGTATTTTGGTTGTGATATTTTTCAGAAGGGTCCCTGTAGGCCTGAGATACTCAGTATTGCATTCTTTCAGTTTGATCAGTACAAATAAAATGTTTGTTGTTTTTGCAGCAGTTAATGGCTAAATCTATCTTAAACAGCAATTTTATTTGTTGTAATTTTGCTGTAAAGATGCCTGAACTGATGAATAATGCTATCTGCACATAAGATGCAATTGAGATTGAGATTGTAAACAGTAACGTTTGTTGTAATTTCTATGCAGAGGCATCTGGACTGAGAATAATAATATCATCTGCATATAATGTGCAATTGAGACTGAGAGTGGAAGGAGGAAGTAAGAAGAGTGGACATTGTTGCTATCAAAGAAACATAGCCTAGTGAGCCTGCTTCATGGCATAGAGTGGGTCACATTTGGGTTTCACGGCTAAGCTCATAAGGGCCCTAGTGGTCATTAGCCTAGTATACAGCTATGAACTTTCGAATAACCCTGATGGTGACCTAGATGACACTTCTTGGGTGTTAAAGGAGCAAAGTGGGGAAGACGTGGTAAGCAGTTGATGCAAACACACCCATCCCCATGACAAGTGCTGTGTAATTGCTGCAGTACTGATATCCTGCACAGGCAGGCACCTACCTGATACACAATACCAGATTGGCGGTCATATGCTTGGCTTCACCACATTAATAGTAACCTCCACTGCCCATGCACAGAAGCACATGTGTGTAGATGAAAGACTTTGCAGTCCCCCACAGTGATACAAATGTACATATGAGCCACATGGGATACAGTCACATTAACTAGTTAACTAAAAATGCCTTTGAGTCCTGCCTCAGAAAATGACCTGACTATGGGGTCAGAGACTAATAGGTTCCAGACTTAAGTGCATGCAACCCCAATCTTTGTGATGAAACCGGACCCTTAGGCAACTGAGATGAACAGAGTGGTGAGCAAACATCCTGCTTGCATTTTTGAAAGATAACTCCCTTCAGGTAGCTCTCAATGTAGGAAGAATGGAGAGACCCACTTCTTTCTGGTGATTAAATTGACTCAAAACCCATTGGGAGGGGCTGATGGTCTGCAGGCTAAAAGACAAAAAATATAAAAAAAGCCTGGACTTGGAGACACCTCATTATTTTTTGTAGTGAGGAATATGAGGACAGGTAGAGATTTACTGGAAATAGCTATCACCATAAGGGAGGTAATTAAATACAGCACCATTTAAGATGAGGGGAACACCCCATAGAGGACATAAGGTGGTGGGCATTTTTAGAGGCTCTGTTACATATCCTGGAAGTTCAGTATAGGAAGGGGGTCACTCACTGGCAGTGGATTGCTACAGAATATAGTCCCCAAAACTCATGAAGGGAGAGAGCTTATAGATTGGTGGGGTAAATGATGGAGAGAGAAATATGAAAGAAGAAAGCAGAAGTAGGATGCAAAAATAAAGCAAACGTACCAGAGAAGGAACACCGGAGAGGACAATGTAGGAAAGATAAATGAGCAGGCCAGGTTGTATTTTTGGTTGGGAAAGACTGGACTGAAAATATGCAAAGTGTAAGCTTGGGAAAAGGAAACACTTGGAAGGGAAACCAGCAAAGATGCACATGAAACAGTACTGTTTAAATTATCTGCAACTACGACAGTGATGTTAGTTTTTGCTGGTTTAAAAATGTAAGAATATTCATCTGACAAACTCTTTGTCTGTGACCCTATTAGAAAAGCTGAGGTATTTGATATTAATCTAGGAAAGACAAGGGTTGTCTCTTTCATTTATTGACATTACAATTAAAAAGTGACTGCAGTGAGGCCATTGTGGAATCGGTCATTTGCCCTTTTATTTTTGGCAGAAATATTCCATGTTGTCTACAACACAGGAGTAACAGGAAGATCTATATCATCGAAGTTTTAAAACTTCGAATGTTCTAATATCGACCCCTTTTAAGCGAAGCTGCAGAACACCGAATTCAAGAATTCGGTTGGCCAGTTCTGTGGCTTCGCTATTCTCAACGCTGTGGTGGAAATTTATGGGTCAGGTTCAGGTAAGTGTGCGATTGTGTGGTTGTTAGGATTAGGGAGCAGGTTAGGTGAGTTAGGGTTAGGGGTGGGTTAAGTGAGTTAGGGTTAGGGAGCGGGTTAGGTGAGTGTGCAATAGTGACGGACCTTAGGGTTAGGGTTTGGGTTAAGGTAAGTGGATAGATAATAGTGTCTGTATAGTTTAGTGTAGGGTTAGTTGTAGGATTATAAGTGTATGTGTGTGTATTGATGTTATTTAGGTGTGCTTGTGTTGTGTGTATGTGTTTCAGAATAGCAAATTTTTCCCAAGGAAAAAATTTGCTGTTCTGAATGTTCAATATTATCTGGTTTAGATATTTTAGGTTTGATGAAATAGCGTTCGCTATTTTTATCTTTCGATAACATGATATAAACGCTAACAGGAACCCCTGCCTAGTCAAGCAGTCAGACTAACTAAGACATGTTGTTTGTTACTGTGAACTTCAGTTAATTGATATCTTACACCTTAACCAGATAAAATAGGTTTTCTAATATCAATAGTTTATACATTTTGTATTTAATGTGAGACCTGACTCAAGATTATTGTCTTTTTCCAGAGTTTTACTTTAATGATTTGAGTCTATGTAATGATAGTGTTTTAGTGAAAAATAACTTTTCACTGCGAAGAGGTTTTCGTACAGCGATAGATCATGGTCTACCTATTAGCTGCTGTGTTGTTCCAGATAATTCAAGAAACTGTTCACCATATATGGTATTTGAGTGGTTAACCCATTTTGATTTTGAGTGCATCACCTTAAGTTTTTAATGCATATCATATCAGTTTGTTTTAGATGATGTGCCTGAATCCTGTTCATTTTGAGTGCACACATAGCTCATGTGTGTTTTCCTGTTGTGACCTACAGTGTGTAACTTTCAAAAGCAAATTCAGCATCACTGGTTTCTTGCTCACCTAACATTATCAAAAACATGTACTTGATGACTTGGAAAATAACTATTACTAAGGTAAACATTTGGAGATGATTTAGTTAGTGCCTAAATGTGGATGGAATATGAGGGAAAAGTAGTAGATTATCACTTCCTGACTGTTGCCTCATAAATAACTTCTAGCCAATCAGTCTGCTGACCATTAAAAGCCTAGTCAATAACCTATATTCAAAGCTTCACTTCGGCCTCTAATGCAGGACATTTGAAAGGTGCTGAAATGAAACCCTTGGTGCAGTAGGAGAAAGGTGATTTGTAAGTTAGTAAGTATATCAAGCACTATAAACTAGAATGGGAAGGAGGAATGTGAGTATGTCTTTTGCAAAACATTCTGCCTGGCTTTGCTGAGATGGAGATGAAGATCATGAAAACAGCTTTAACAAAAACAGAAACTGTATCACTTAACAAGTGGCAAAAAAATGGGACCTTGTTGAAATATGTTTTTGTTGTTGTTGTTGTGTCTTTCTGCTTTTCCCGGATAGGGGTTGCCACAGTGGAACACCGGTCGGCTAATGATTGGTAGTAGATGTTTACGTGCCGAGTTACCGGCCCTGACGCACAAACTTTAATGAAGATATGCTCATTCACACATGTCTCCACACAGAAGACGCTCTAGCTGGGAATCGAACGGGACAACGTCTTACTGTGAGGCGACAACGCTACAGCAGCACCACCACCGCAGTACTCGAAATGTGCTTTTGTATGTCGTAGATATTATTTTGTTATTAATGTGGTTCACTTTGTACAAAAATGTAACTCTTTGAAATTCCGAGCAGCCAGTGATGTTAACTATTTGTTTAAGTGCATTTTCTAAGATTAAGTAAATAAAAGAACCTCCTTCTTTGGCCTGGTTTACTCAAGAGTCGTCTTTTCCAGACAGCACTGTGCTTCCTTCACCCCTCACTGAATTCTGAATCATTACATGCCTTATCTGAGGGACTGTTCATAGGTTCATAGGTGTATAGGTGTGTACTAGGCTAACAGCCCTGGAGCCTATATAAGCCTAGCCCAAGAAGATTCCCTGGCATCATGCTACCCAAAGTTAGTTCCCAGTGCCCCTGTCAAGCAAGGCCACTGAAGTGATCCCCGGGGGAACTTCCTATTGCCCACCCACTCGTCAAGATTTCTCTTAAATAGGGCCAGTGAAGTGCTCTGCTTGATGTGAATGGGAAGTTTGTTCCAGAGTATGGGAAGTCTTTGGATTAGGAACCTGTCCCTCCAGCATATTCTATTTATTGTGGTAATGAGGTTAAGGTCCTTGGAACGTGTGGCATGGAGGGATTGGGATTTCTTTAGGTGTAGCATATCTAGCAGCTCTGGATCAGACATGGCTTTGTAGGTCAAGCAGGGATTGCCTCTAAGTAGGCGATAAGAGACAGACTATAGCTGGAAGTTTTTCAGTCTGTTTGAATAGGGTATGTGTCTATAGCCTAAGATCCTCTTAGTGAGGTATTTCTGTGGCCTTTCCAGTTGTTGTAGGTGTCTAGTGAGGTACTTACCAAATGAGATGTTGTATTCTATAATAGGTCTAATGAGGGATTAGTAGAGAGGAATTATTACCTCTTTCTTCCTGGATGAGAAACCTTTTGTAATGAGATGTGCCACATAGAAGCACTTTCTGTCTACAGTGGCAATTTGGTTATCAAAGGAGAGGTTGCTGTCAGCCTGTATCCCCAGGTCTCTTATTAGTGGACTACCGCCTATGTGGTAGTTCATGGGCACCAAATGTTTTCCAAAGGGAATGACAATGCACTTTTTGGCATTGAGCTTTAGGACATGGTTCTGGCACCAGTTATTGGTGTCAATGAGGCCTTTTTCTAGAATGTCTACATCAGTTGGAGAATCAGTAATGGCTCCCAGTTTGTAATCATCTGCGAACATGGTCAGCCAGAATCCCTTTGTATTGGCTTGAACTTCAGAGAAGTAGATTCCAAACAAGAGAGGACCTAGGACTGATCCCTGTGAGATAACACTTGTAACTGGTCAGTAGTCAGGTTTGGAGTCTACTACTTTCACAGTGTGGGTTCTATCAGTGAGCCAGTTGGCAACCCATCTTATTCCATAGGGGTTTATGCCTAGTTTAGTGAGTCTATCTATAATTCCTGAGTGAGGGATGGTGTTGAAGGCCTTGGCAAGATCTAGGTAGGCTGTCTGAACTACCTTGCCCTCATCCACAGCTCTGGTGACAGACTCGAATAAGTCTATCAGGTTGAGCAGGCATGATCTACCTTTCACAAACCCATACTGTGTGGAGTCCAGAGTATGGAGATTCCCTATGTCTTTATTTATAAGGTCCATGATGATGTGCTCCATAGTCTTACATATCAGACTTGTCAGGCTAATGGGGCGGTAGTTCCCAGGGTCTGTATTCACTCCCCCTTTGTGGAGTGGGATGACCATAGCAGTGTGCCATTCGGTAGGAACAAAGCCTGAAATGAGGCTGTGATTGAACAGGGTACTCAGGTGTGGTGCCAACTCACTTTGTAATTCATGTAGAACACAGCCAGGGATATTATCAGGTCCCATGGAAGCTGTATTCTTGGCTTTGGACAGTGTGGTTTTTACCTGTGTAGCTGTGATAATAGGGACTTGGTATTCCTCAGGTATTGTGATAGGCCCTTTAGGGGTTGAAAAGGGGGTAAAGTTCACAATGAACCTGTCAGCCAATATGTTGGCAATATCAGTTGGTTCTGTATATGTATTGCCATTGTGCTGTAACTCAGAGCAGATCTGAGTATTGCCATGTAGATTCTTGACATATCTATAGAATGCCTTGTGGTTGTCTTTAGAATCTGCAGCCATTTTGTTTTCATAGCTAGCTTTAGAGGATTTGATGAGTGATCTCAGTTTTTTGCTGAGGCTAAGAAAGGAGTTTTTCAAGTCTTGGGACTTCACCCTTTTCTGCAACAGTTTTTTCCGTCTGTTGTAGAGTTTGTTTATGGTGGGGGACCACCAGATTTGCTTCCTTTTTTTGGAGGAGAGCGTCTTGGTTCTGTTTGGTATGGCCCATTCCATGCACTTGTATATGTGCTCATACAGTGCATTGGTGCATGGTTCAGCAGTCATGCAGCTATTTTCCATTTGCATGGGTGGCATGAAGTTAGCCACCTCTGTTTTTAAAAGCCCAAAATTGGTTTTGGAGAAGTTTTTTATGGTGGTTCCCTTTCAGGGGAGTGAGGATGGAATGTGGATATCCATGGTGATTAGTTTGTGGTCACATCTGACCAGGGAGGAGTTGATTACTGGTGTAGAGCAAGGGTTACCCATGTTAGTAATGACCAGGTCAAGGATGTTTCTACCCCTGGTGGGGGTGAGAATGAGTTGGTCCAGGTCATTGGAATTAATGAATTCCAGAAAACATTGAGCAAGTGTGTTGGTACCCGAGTAATTTTCCCAGTTAATGGAGGAGTAGTTAGTCTCCCAGTATAAGGGTATTGGTTTGTACCGTAATATGTTCCAGTGTGTTTAGGATTGTGGAGTGGAAGTCTTGGGACATGGTGGGGGATCAATAGCAGGCTACAACCTGGATTGCAGTTTTACCCAGTGTTAGTTGTACCTAAAGTATCTCTGATGCATTATGTTGGGCTACTAGTCTGGAGGTGTGCATATCCTTTATGAATATGGAGACACCACCACCTTTAGTGCTTCGGTCCAGGTTTAGGGGCTGAAAGATGTGGTATGAACTGTAGCCTGGTAGTGCCTGGGTGCTCTCCGGAGCTTTGAACCAGGCCTTGGTCACTGCACAGATGTCGATGTTCTCCATTTTAAGGAGTGCTTCAAGAGACTGCATTTTGAGATTTAGACTTCTAGCGTTGAGTAGCATAACCCTCAGATTGTGTTTGCTTGCAGCTGTTATGGTGGTAATTTTGTCTTTAGGACATTACCTAAAAAAGGCACTATAGGGGTGGCAGGAGCCTTGGCCAGTATCCCAAATCCCTGGGGTGACAGGTGCAGGCCATCTCTGGTGAAGCATCGTGGTCTGTTGATCATGTCATCCCAAGCAGACAGATACTAGATCCCCTTAGAATGACACCAGAAACTTAGCCAATTGTTGAAGTCAATCATTTTCTGCTTGTACTGTGGTATCATTCTGGGTTATGGTAGGATGCTACTCAGAGCTAGGGTCATACCTGCCTGGGCTCTAAGATCAGAGAGCTTCTCTATGCCTCTTTTCATGTAGTCCAGGGAGGTACATCTCAGGTCATTCACACCAACATGAACAACGACAGAGTCATATTTGCACCTGTTGTGGAGTGACCTAAGTGCTTGCATTATGTGGCAGATCCTGGCACCCGACAGGCAGCTGACCATAATTTTCTCCTTATTCAACCTAGTGAGTGGCACATCAGTGTGCCTTACTATTGAGTCACCTATGACTAGTGTATTGAGTAAGTTGTTTTGCCTTATGGGCTTTGGTTGAGTGGCACATTGTTTATGTGAGCTATGTATCCCATGGTTTGTGCTGGGATGTGGTGGTTGTTTGTGTTTCTGGCTTGGAGGTCTCTGTTGTTTGGGCAGATTTTTATTGAGAGCCTCCTCGAAAGTAGGTGTGTGTTTTGTGTTACTATGTGAGGGTTGTGGTGGCGCATGTTTTGGAGGACTAATGTGTTGAATGTGGTGTGGTGCAGGTGTTATCCTTCTCCTCTGACTGGCTAATCCAGTCTTGGCTGGAGAGTGCTTGGCTTTCAGTTTGGCTATATATGTGCATCTCTCACAAGTCATGGTGTTGGGAGGTAAGAGGAGAGGATGGTCTGTGTACATGAGGCAGTTGCTACACTGCCTCAGGATGCTCAAGTTCACCAGGTTGACAGGAGAAAGCACAGGGATCTGACCTTTAGACATGCCTGGATATGAGCTCACTATATTAAGTACTGAAGCCTTTTACAGGAAACATGTCAATCAGATTGTCTGAGTCTGTACAGAGCACTGCCAAACACTTGAGGGGAAACTAATACTTAGACCTTGAAAATTTCAGGATGAAGTATTTAGGCAGATATTCTGAAGTTAGGAAGAAATCAAGCAGTACTTACTGAAAAATAAAGAATTAGCTTGTCAAGAATGATGAAAAGAGGGGAGTCACATGAATGGCTACTGCCTGGCTACTACTAATGCTGGTCCCCGCACAGCTTCATCTGTTGGGATACAATAGTCCTTTGCTTTTTCTCTCACCAGAATCAAAATATTAGCACCAGTCCCAAGAAGAGAAGCAAGCCACGGCCTGTTTGGTGATCCACAGTCTTCTCCCAGATGATGTAAGGGCCTGCAGGCTTGTAGCCTTTTTCTGGTAGATGCCTTGAATAGCAACCAGACCAGTCAGGTACATTAAGCACAGGCACTCGCTCTCCAACCAGAAACACTCAGGAATCAATGCACTCTGCTCTTACTCTCACAGGGATCAGAATATAAGCACAGATTCCAAGCGGTCACCTATAAAGCAGTTATTAAGCTTTCTGGTGATCAGCAGTCTCCAGGAAATAATGTAACTGCACTCCTTCTCTCACCAGGAGAAAACAGAAGCACTAATCCCAAGATGACTACTGAGAGGCAAAATGTGGGCTCTCAAATAACTGGTGGTCTTGCAATAGATACTTAAACGTAAGAAAAAAAATGGTTTATCCTAAACACTGCAGTGTGCACTAGAGGAGTTGGATGTGAAAGTAGGTAACTTAAGTTTTACCTGTCTAAAAAGTTATGTTTTAGTGGTGAATCACTATTTTTAAAACAGCAAGATAGATTGAAAGGGGGTGATCACTTTTTTATTCTGGTACTATGGAATACAGTAGGATGGCCAATAAATTTAAATAGCTGAAGGGGAGTGATTTCACAAAATTATAATTCTGTGCTTACTCACACCAACCAGTGAAAGCAGAGAGGAAATGAGATATATGGTCAAATTAACACAAGGGACAGGTAACTAGAAAGACAGTGGTGTTTAAGCACACAACAGTAACTGGATGGGAGGGTAGGAAAAAATTCTGTCTGACTCACAAGAGACACAGCTGTGGTGTCTTTTCAAGTTTTAATATGCAGTTAAAAGCAGAATACAAGTAAAACACAGTTTAAAGAAAACAAATCACAGTATACAAAAATAGACAAAGGTAATAAAGTAATACAGAATACAACAAATAAAGAGAAAACTAACCTTTCCCTCACAGCAAACTGTAGCAGAGTCTGGATGAGCCTTTCCAGTGAAATATTTTATCTGCTCAAATTATTCTAAATTGCCCTTATTTACTGCTTTCAACTTTAGGTTGGAGCTCATAAGGCTCCAACTCAGATGAGTTTGATCATCCTGCTCACATATGAATAAATAAATTTAATAAAATGTTGGATTTGTAGGATACAGCTGTATGGTAACATGATGTAGATTTACCATGGAAGTAGTCATGTGATAGTACAGCGCTTCCAGTGACATGCTCCAGCCCCATGACATGACCAAGAGATTAGGTTAATGGCACAGACAGCAATGCAATTAGATTATTGTCTGCTCTGGATGTCAGATTATCATACTACCCACACACACACACACACACACACACACACACACACACACACACACACACACAGTCACACATACACACACCACACTCTCACATGAGCACACAGTCACACACACACACACACACACACACACACACACACACACACACACACACACACACACTCGCACACGCAAACACACACACACACGCACAAGGCTCTTCAAAAAATTTCTGATAAATGTAGCTATTAAAAGTCTTGATGCAGAATGCAGTTTTATACAAGATGGACTGGCTGTCTAGATTTTGTCAGTTTTTGGACAGTGGCTGTCTGAATCTTCCTAATGAGAGTTCCAAGTCTGCACTACAACACAGTGTTAAATTTTGCTTCCCAGAACAGTGAAGTGGTGAATCTCTCATGTTTGTGTACTGACTGTCATATATGTGTGTAATTGTGGAACCTTAAGTCCAACACAAGAATTATGTCTCTCCCACAAATGAGTGAACTGGCACAGTAGTCAGGACTGAGAAGTGCATTCATTCCACAGGTCTGTCTAGGAAAACAATGCTGGCAGAGGCAAAAAGCTAAATATGTTGGTGACAGGCTTGTAGATGAAAAATTAGAGTGGGGATGAAGCACTCAGTACCAAAAGGAAGGTGAAGAAACAGCTGACGTGATAGAAAAAGGAAAGAGCGAGAGTAAGACTAATTTCATATGAAGACGGGATGAATTCACAACGTGTTATAGAAAACTGCAACAAATAATAAGAATTAAGCTGCTGCTTCAGAAACTTAGAACTTTTGTAAACATGGCTGTTTTTTGGAGAGAAGTATACATGGTCTGTTTAGATTAAATGCATCACATTAAACTAGACTGGCAGTTTAACGAAGAAGATTATGGATGGGAACTGCTAATGAGCATCACCCACCAGGCTTGGCTTTGATTCCATAGGTCCCCATTTGCCTGCTGTGTGACTGAGCAAGTGACTTAACTAGACAGTGATGCCATGTAGCTTATCTGGTTAACAAAAGAATAAAGGTAGGCTTTACAATAATGGCTTTTTGAAATGTTAAAGTATTTTAGGGTCTTCTGAAGCTCTCCTTTTTACTTCTTAAAATCTTATTAGTTCAGAAACACATAGACCATGTTTGTCCTTACTGCTTTCTGCTCAGAATTTGTGGATTTGTGAGTTTGCTGCTTTCAAGCCAACTCAGCAAACTGTACAAGGCCAAAAGTAAATACCTGCTGGGTTCATTTTCTGCTGCAGAAGTACACAACAGGAAGAAATGTATTATTCTCAAGCAAACATGAAAATGTAGATTTTCTTTCTTTGTGTGTTATCTGTGAGAATAAACTAAGCAGTGATCTCTTTACTCTGATGGTTGTGCAGGCAGATGTCAGTGTGGGTTAGTGTTCTAACATGGACACGCATAGCATTGCTTTGTTACCCAGTAAGTAAACACAGACAGAGCCAGTGAAGGCAGTGCTTATAACTTCATGGTCAATTGTCTGTAGCAGAAGAACTACAAAAGACAAAGACAGTTATTCTCAAGCGAAGACAGAGGTTTGTCTGTTACTGTTAGCTCCTTTTCTTGTCATCTATGTGAAGGAACTGAGTGTAGAATTATACAGGGGTGTTTCCACAACCCAGTGTGTGAGTAATCTTATCATCTGTTCCTCACTGCCAATGATTAAGATGCATTGTCACTCAGTTCAAAATCCTGCTTTTATGCATACAAACTGCTTGGCAGAAAGTGTGGCTATTAATTGAGTGCCTGTGCTTCTGTTTGTACCAGTCAAAATACTTTATTTATCAAAATTAAATATCAGCTCAACAGACAATGGTAAAATGTCAGACTGAATTAAAAGATCTCAGAGTTGTGTAATCTTAGAAGGGGGTACAAGTGGCTCCATTAACGATCAGTTCTGTGCACTGTTGTGCACACATAGCTAAAGAAAGCCTTGTGGTTGTCCTTGGTCTAGGAGGCTATATTTACCTCAAAATTGTCTTGCAGGGGAATGAAAGTTTGACAGAGTATCATGAAATAAAAGGTAGTTTACCATGTAGTAGTTTCTTACTGCTACAGGGTTTGTTGGGGTTACAGAACTGATTCTTATTTCGAAGACTGCTTTGTAGTCCGACCTTACCAGAGAGGACACGACACCTGGTGGGGGTACAGCATTCTCTCATATTTGTGAGTGCCAGGTCCAATAACTTTGTACCTTTAGTATGTGCATGCACTAACTGGTCCATGGTGTTTCTGTTTACAAAGTGTAGGAATCTCTGTATCTGCAAATTTGAGGCTGTGTAGTATTCCCATTTTATAATGATAATGATAATTAAAGTCTGTCATGATTATGACATTTGGTTAAATGGGGATTTCTCCAATAGGTCTAGATAGGTGCTATGGCTTTCATGAGACATACAGAGTAACCTAAAACTTGCTAGGATATGGAATCTTCTGATATGAACCCTAAAACCTTCACCATCACGATCAGTCTGTATACCCTCTCCCTCTACCACTCTCTCAATATCACTCCTAATACATAAATCCTCATGTCACTGGACCTGTCTTTCCCTGGATCTCTCGAACTTACCCTCGCAATTAACTATTTATTAATCAGCCTTACAATGGAATCCTGTTTTACCATTGCCTATTCTAAAACTGGCTTCCTCCGTAGTTATTTGCATATCCCAAACCTTACACCAACACCACTGCCATAACCCCCCTTCATCATTCCCACTGTTTACTTGACCATCTATAGATCCCCACATTCCTCACTGGTCACCTAATCTCTTTCTTCATCTATCTGACCCAGCATATAACTATCTGCCATACCCAATTCTGCAAGTCCTCTTTCTTTAATTTTCCACACAGGTAGCCTTATTTTGACCAAGCCAACAGTACGCTGTAGTTCTATCCTCTTCTTCATACCCCACAGACAGAATGACAAGTTAGTCTCCCTCTCCATATTGTAGACTGTGGTTCAAAAATCACTTAGCACCTACCAAAGTTTCTTAGCTTCTCAAACTCCCAACACATTTGTAGTTTTCTTGTGTCTTCCTTTCTGTACCTCCATCAAAATGCCTTCTGTCACTATCCATCCTTCTTGAGTCCATAAATGGTCCTATACCACCTATGCATGGCCTATAACTGAATATCATAAACTGGGCTTACTTCTTTCAGTTTTCTTACTTCCTACCACCCTTCTTTCCATATTTCATCCTTGTTCCAATCTTCATTTTCTTTAACCCCCTTCTCCCTTAATATTTTAAATTCTACTTTTGCCTGTCTCACTGTCTCTCTCTCTCTCTCACACGCTCTCTCAAACATAAATCATTACAGATAACCCTCAACCTTCCCTTCCTTGCTTGTGGCCAACTTTACAGATTATTACTTGTGTTGCCAACAAAGCTTACACTGTTTTTTTCTCTGCCTTTCCACTTTGGCATACATCTTGTTAAATACTTAAATCAAGTAGAGAGACCTGAATGTTTCCTCACCAAAAAGAGCTGAGGTCTCTGTACCCTTAGCTACTCTGATAGATTAAAAGCTCTGTCTGTCTAGTCAGTATTATGTAGACTCCCAAGGAGTGATTGCTGCTAATTCTTTTGTGTTATGAATAACCCAACACCCTTTGAACTCCTGCACCTAAACAGAACCAGGGGTAAAGCAAACACCTGCTCTAAAGACCTAAACCTGTACGACCATAGCTACAACACCATGTGGCATGACAAGTACATAACTCGATATAGGCCCTGTTTGTGAAATAGGCTGCCCTTTCATGTGAAGAGTACTTCCCTAAGAACCTTTAAAATCTGGATGAGCAGATGGGTAATCACAAATTTTCATCTGAAGTGTGTACTTAATGGGGGACATTGTTAGTCTTGCATCAGTACTTGGGTGATGTGGGTGTGTCTCTCAATGTTTTCCTTGGTTGCAGGCTTAGTAAGAGCCTAAGAACCTATGAACATATGAACCCTTCCCCTAAAATCACAGATGTTAGGCATGCTACCAATTCCCTTAAACTATCTAGCCTGCTGCTTTCAATTTGTATTTTTCTTTCACCACCTGAAAGCCTGTAAAACCATCTCCATCCTTTATTTCTAAAAATAGTTCCCCAAACCCTACCCTGTATCACTTCTGTACTCCCCAAAAGCTCTTACTTACTTACTCCTGAAGCCAGAAAAGCCAATGTCATATTTTTACTTCTAAGACTCGAATATGACCCTCCTGAAATTTCAGTCATTTTCTTAAAAAAAAACAATACATCCAAAACATAGAAAACAAAATATTATGACCTATTAATCTTTCATCATCTACTGATTATTACTTGTGACAGAATAAAAAATGGCTAGTCTCTGACAAAGCAACCTTTCTTCTAAATTCATCCACCCTTAAACATGAAACCTATTGCTCAGCACTAAAGATAAATTAATCTTCAGACACCCTACTTATCTCTTAAGAGTTGACAAATCAACACAACTCATTCGGTCACCAGTTTTTCCTCTGTGTAGCTGAAAAAAATCATTAAAATAGTTCTCACATTCTGGAATAATTTATGACATAAGATAAGAAATACTACAAGTCTGAAAACATTAAAGAAAAAAAAATAAAAGCAGCTTTACTGACAGAAAACAAATGTAAATGTTAATGTTTTACTCTTACAGGTTAGCACTTTAATTTCATCAAATATGTTTTTCTTTTAATTCTTTCCTCTGTTACTTTATCTTATGTGTTTTGTTGTTGTTGTTGTTGTTGTGTCTTTCGGCTTTTCCCAGTTAGGGGTCGCCACAGCGGAACTCCGGTCCGCTAATGATTGGCAGTAGATTTTTACATGCCGAGTTGCCAGCTCTGACGCACAACCTTCAACGAAGGTACACCCATTCACGCATGTCTCCCCACAGAAGACGCTCTAGGTGAGAATCGAACAGGACAACGTCTTACTGTGAGGTGACAACGCTACCGCAGCACCAGGCTGTGCATTCTCTTTTGTGTTAGGGTCAGGGATAAGGTTAGGGTTAGCAGATATAAGTAAGGGTACAGCAGGGGTTTCCATCTTTATACTCTGTCATTTTTGTGAAATATTAATCACTGGTAGCATACCTTCGAAAAATCTGTCTTCTCCATCCTCCTATCTTCTTCCTCATAGTGGTCCTAGCTTTACTAAAGTAGCCACTGTTGCCCTTCGAGAGAAACCTTTTACATACCCTCTGAAGATATGCCAATGCCTTCTACTGAGAACTAATACCTACTTGGTCAAAATACGAAGTGCCACAGATATAACCAGATTCCTGACCACATCTATTCTTTCACCTAACAAATTGTTTCACCAGCCACTTATCCAGCATAGCAACCATCTGTTCTGTCATTTCACCTAAGTGTTTTTCTTTAATTTCCCTTACAGCTAGAAATACATTAATATGCATATCCCCCTCCTTTAAACAAGAAGCTCAGATCTGCTCCAGCCCATTTCCAGTCCTAATTACTAATGCTTTCTTTGGGTGGAATTTCACCCTTAATCTACCCCTTACGTCCTAAATAGCTATAACACTCTCAAGACCTTTCTTGAAAACCTAATAAAAACACAAATTGTCAGCAAACATTTTAATACTGCTACAGTTACCTTTTCTCCTCCAACATCCTCTGAAGAACTCATTCATGAATTTGCTTTGCCAACTTTTCTATAACAATAGAAAAGCAAGCCAAAGTGAGCAGCCTGCCTTTTTCCCCTCCTTACCTTCACCTGCTTCAGTAGCCACCCTTTATTTCTTTATTCATTCTAAAATCCTTATACAATGCCACCACGCCCCTGTAAGAATCTCCTTTCTCCCACCATCTGCCTAACGAGTTTAATTAGAAACCCTCAATCAACCATGTCAAAAGCCTTTCTAATAGCCATTAACCTCTCTGCTGTTGCCCTTGCTGTCATCATTTGGCCAGGCTACAATGTTTAGTAATGACCTTCAGTAGGTTATCTGCCTTTTAGAAAGTCCACATGAATACCTGCCACCGCTTTGAGTAAAGGATCTCCTGAGCATGTTGTTAACCCACGTACAAAAAGCTTCACATCTGCATTACTCAGAGAGTTCAGACTAGGTGGTTGCATGACAACCAACAGCTCCAATTGTACATGTGACGTCAGTTCCCTTTGGCTCAGCTGCTTGTCCTGTATAGCTTACTCTTTCCTTTCTTTATCTATCCCTCGCTCTTTCTTTGCATTGACTCACAGGATTATTGTTTATTTATTTGTTTTATTTCTTAATTGATGTAGTGGACTGATCAACAAAGGACTCACTTCAGCAACAATCTGGGAAACACAAAGCAACCAAAACAAGAAGCTAAAAGATATAATACAATGCAGTACAGTACAGGTGAGACAAGTAGTTATAAACTGAACATTAAGTATTTGATGTAGAAGTAACATTACAAATGAATGACCAAAGGATGAAGTAACATTGCTTTTCATGTCTCCTTGCTTAGAATTTTACACATGTACAACTGTGGTAAAGTTTGGCTTTTCTCTGGGGTAAAACTAGAGATAATTACTGTTTGAAGTGTTTCTGCTGAAGCTGTGACACTCATATGGAGAGACAGGATATAATTTTGATAGGCCACCTGATGGAAAGTGAATTTTCAAGAAAGAAAATGGCTGTTAGAGGAGGTTAGATGCTTCTATCAAGCTGGATATGAGTTACTTTATGGCACTCACTAAATGTTTCTAAGGATATAAGTTTGTAACCCTGGACAGTAGAAGCTGTTATCAAGGTATGACATGCCCACCATAGTAACAAAAAAAACAAAAAACAAAACATTTGAATGCAAAATAAAATGAAGGGAAGAATAAGACATGTTGAACAAGTCACCTGGCATACTTACTATGGACAAGATGATGTGTGTATGGGGATGTAGTTGACAAGTTATATTTAAAAACAGCTTTGATGTTAGGTTATTTATCTGTATGTGGTTTTGCGTCTTCTTACTCTGGTTACACTGCAGAAGTCTTTGAAGGATATTATGAGCCTGTGGATGATGCAAGCATTAAGGCCACTGCAGTTCACCAAGCAAAAGGTACAAAAGCATATCAAGGGGCAGCGGGATGTTAGTCTGAGCTGCATTAATCCTCAGCGAGTTTATTCATGGTGTTTGAAAATGACTTCCAGCTATCAGGTAGTTGTTAGCAAACTTTTTTGTCTGGTTGCTAAAAGTATGATTTTTCTGTTCTTAGATGCTCTTGGTTATTTTCCATAATGATTTTTCATATCTGTTTTCATTGTACCAGAATTATGGCTACTGTATATAAATGTTATAACTATGTTATGCATATGTATGTTTCATTTATTTTGGAACTTTTACCAGCTCGGCTTTAACAATTCTAGATTTCAGCACTATTGCTATTTATTATCACTTCTCGAAAGATAAGATGTAATCAGCTGTACTGGCTTTGTTTCTGGTTTAATCACAGCTGCATATGTGCTATGTGAGATACGTACATATCAAAGAGGGACACTGCTTATAGTACTGAGTAGCCCTGTTAAGCGTGATGGAGGCACCTTTCTACTACATCATACGTAACATGTATGTCACTTGTATGTAGCCCGATAAAATAGCACATATAGTGACATTTTGTTTATTTGCCTTGTAGGCCAAATTTCATTTATAGCTGAGCTTTATAAAATATGCAACAAGTTTATCATGTGTTTGAGATTAGTTGTGTATACTGCATATATTGTCATTATTGGCAATCAGTTATTCAGTCATTAGTCAGTCGATCAACCAACCAATTGTTATGTAATTAAGAGAGAGAGAAAAAAAGTAATTGACTCCAGTTTATGACAGCTTCTGCTATATGATTAACATGATTCCGGAAGAAGTCAGCATAGTGGTTTTCAGCCACTATATGTCTTTTTATTAAATCTTGTCCCACACTTGGAAGCAGAGCATTGTGAACATATGCAGTTGACACTACATACTCTGGGTCCTTAAGTCTATTCTAGGCATCATTTCTGGTAATCAGCCTACATTGTAACTTCAATTTTGTAGACAATATCTCCCCCCTTTGAGGTTCCCGACTCTCTGCTTCATCTTCCTGATCATGTACCCATAAAAGCAATGATAGTATCAGCAGCTCTTTTCTCTCCTTGCAGTATCCCACCCCAGCCCCAGCTATATACACTTGATACATTTTCTTTACTTTGGTTTCATCTCTTATACAAAGTGTGCTAGAGGTTTTGCCTATCTTCACACATAAATTGGACAACAATGTGTGTGTGTGTGTGTGTGTGTGTGTGTGTGTGTGTGTGTGTGTGTGTGTGTGTGTGTATGTGTAGAAGGGTTAAGTCCTGATATAGAATTCTGTTCAGTTTTAAAAGGAAAGCATACAATTTGTTATCATTTGCTGCTCCCAATTCAGTAAAATAGATCTGATTTATTCAAGAGGGTCTCAGGCCCGGATAAAGCTGAATGAACGGCCCATTTAATTAATTTAAAAAAATGTATCCAAAAACTAAGACTCCGGAAGGTAATTAAGAGGGTAGAGCATGTACTTTATCAAATATATCCCTAAGTTTGTGGGTAGGATGACCAGAGATGAGCTCCTTATCACTCTTTTAATATCCACTAGTTGGTTCCCGTCAACACAGGATCTTTGCCATGTCTTTTCTTACATTTTAAATTTCCCTTCATCTATTGTTTAAGAACCAACCAGACTTGAAGAAACAGTTGCAGCCAGGCATCCATCATGCCTCAGTAATTATACAGACATTTCTGTTCCTGTTGTCACCTCTTACTCAGGACAAGCATCTCTCTTCCTAAAGTTGTCTCCAAGCAATGTAGTGATGAACTGTGTCTCTTAATGAAGGCAAACGTCTCTCTTTGCAAAGTCACATCCAAGCCACGTGGTGCTGAATGGTGTCTATTACTTCTTCCCAAAGTCATTTACAGGCACTGTGGTACGGAATAGTAGCTTTCACACAGAACAAGCATCTCTTTTCCCAAAATCACATCTATGTAATTTGGCACTCAGTAGTGAGATACATTAATTCAAATTGCTTTTCTTTCAACAAAAAAATTAAAAAATCAGAAAAAGCCCATAAGGTGTCTGACAAGCCTTCATTCATTTGGCATGTTGAACCATCTTGTGCTTGGGGTTCAAAATGTGCACCTGACATCTTAACAAGCAACCTGCAAGTTATATGGGCAGTGAAATGAAGTATTCTGCAAATGTATAACTAGCAGTTAGCTAATACACCACAGTAATCAAAGGCTAGGAGAGAGAGACGGAGGCCATTAAGTAAATGTAATACCTATAAAGTAGATACAATCATCCTAGGGCTACAATACTATTTTATCAATAAATAATTATAAATAGCTCAAAGCACATTTGTGCAAACCAGATAAAATGTAATAGGTTCATAGGTTCATAGGTGTGTACTATGCTAATGGCCCTGGAACCTTTACAAGCCTAGCCCATAGGATTGCCCTGGCATCGTGCCACCTGACCTTAGTTCCCAGTGTCTCTGTCGAGTAAAATAGCATATATAATTACATATACATTTATTTATTTATTTATTTTATTTTACATTTGTTGATCGGGCTAATCTGGCTGGATACATGTCCATTTTCAGCAGAGGCCCGAGGAGAAAAGCTCCACTAAATTCTAAGTACATTACATAAAAAAATTCACTACTCTAAGATATAGCAAAAATCAGAAATTACAAAAACAAAAAGAATGAAAGATAATGTAAAATAAAATAAAAGGCAAGTTGATACATGCACGCATAAATACATACATACATACATACATACACTAAAACACATACACACACACACACACACACACACACACACACACACACACACACACAGACACACACACACACACACACACACAAATCTGCTTTTATTAGTCGAAGTAACATTACTTCAACTAACAAAAGTACGACCCAACTTACGCGAAAGTGCACATCAGCAAAAGTGCACTTTCGTGAAAGCCAATTCACCGAAGAACAATACAGTGGGGATAAGGAAATATATCCTTTTCCCCACTGTAGTGCAATCGCGAAGTTGGCATATTTAAGTAGCAGGGGTGTGGGGGGTGCAGGGGGGCTTGCCCCCCTGCAAAACAATGTTTTTTTTTTATTTTGTATTTATTTTGCTGATTTGGCTGTGCCCTCCACACCACCGCTAATTAAATATACCAACTTCAGGATTGCAGTACAGTGGGGAAAAGGACATATTCCCCACTGTAAGATATACGCTTTCAGCAAAATAAGTATCTCGCCTTCCTCATACAAACAGAATACTACTTACTATTCTAGCTTTATGCTTTTAGTGCTCTAGACCCCGCCAGTACTAATTGTTAGTCAAATGAACTGTCAGTCAAATGAAGTGTCAGTGAAATGAAGTTTCAGTCATTTGGTCTCAGCCAAATGAGTGGCAGTCAAATGAACTTTCAGTCAAATGAAGGTAACCCATATATATATATATATATATATATATATATATATATATATATATATATACACACACACACACACACACACACACTTTTCTTTGTTGAAATGTCATTATTTCAAAAAAGAAAAGTAGAGGACCAGTTACGTGAAAGTGCACTTAAACGAAAGTGCACTTCTGCAAATATCGGTTCAACGAACTGGCATGTATTTATATTCCACATAAAACTACTTTTTTGGATCGTGAATTTGAGGAATAATAATTTTCTTTCAACAGGAAATATTGCTTATTGGTGGGAACTGAGAACTGATTTTTAATATTGTTTATGGGTAGGGATTGGGACCTGACTTGTAATAGCAACAATGTATCAGGGGGACCTATAGGGGAAATATAATAAAAGAGGGTAGATTTCTGAAGAATATACAAGAATATTTGAACTGAAGATATTAATTTGCCAGCAGGAGCACAGACAGAATTTACATATTATTCCCCAAGGTACAAAAACTAGGCCAGACTGGATAGAAATTAGATTTCACAGGGGAATGGGTATTTAATTGAAAGTTTTGAAACACATCCAATAATTATGTCAAATCATGCACCAATAAAGACTAAGATAAAGGATCAAAGCAATGAAGTAAAATAAAACAATGGTGCTTTCCTATAGAGAAATTTAAGGCATGGGTAGTGGACATGATTTGAGAATTATTAGGGAAGATAGGCTTTTTCTCAATGAAAATTGAGTTTAAAAATATGCTAGAGATAAGAGAAAAAGATTGCTTCCTATTAAAATGTTGGCACTCATAATGCTGAGAGCTGACAGGTCTGAAAAAAACTATCACAAATCCAGAAGAGCAAATTTCAAACCTTTCTCTTCTCCTTTAAATTTCTTTTTTTGCAGAGGGGCAAGACCACCCCCCCCCCCATACTCCCAAAATAATATATACCAACTCTGAGATTGCCATACCAAAGAGAAAAGGAATATTTTGGGAAATGGACATTTTAAATTTTGTATATGTAAGTTTGTTCTTTTGGCCATTCTGTTTTCGTGTTTCAGGGCTTTTTCTAGCAGGTCCCAACATTTCGAATGGCTGTTGGGACAGAGATATAGAAAGTAATAGGGATTATTTAGAGGGGGTTGTCAAAGGTTAAAGTATTAAAACGAACCAGGAACAATGAGAGAAGTTCTTCTGTATGTTGAAAAATCCAAGTATTTATTATACTGTTAAAACGTTAGCGTTCGATTTATAAGTGTATATAAGATATACACTTTCAGCAAAATAAGTATCTCGCCTTCCTCAGACAAACAGAATACTACTTACTATTCTAGCATTTATACATGGTTTAAAAGTTGATAACCAATCAGCATGTAGTGGATTTCCTAATTAAGTTTTCACCATGACAACCTTAAACAAGAAAATGCTTTTACCAGTCTTACTCAACTTGACACAAATTTAAAGCACAAAAGCACATAGTTTCTTATGCTTATGCTGTTGTTTAACAGTGATCTTATATAAAGTGCAGATACTAATATCATCTAAAATTACGAATAAAAAAATAAATAATGAATAATAAATAATGAATGATGATAAAGAATAAATGAATAATAAATAAATGAAGACAAAAAGAAATGTTGAATTTGATACATATTACCCTTCCTTACTGCAGACTAGATGAGTGGTTACCTGTTAAGAGCCAGCCACTTCAAAATACACTTAATTGATGTAACATCATTTATACCAGGAAAGATGTGTGCCCTTGTTTTGATTTGCCATGAAAGCTCATCCATCTCCAGGAGGATTTGCCAGGCTCCACCTCTAATGTCAGGTTCCCTATGTTCTAATATTATGTAACTGAAGGAGTGATCACCATACTCCATAATATGCCTAGCTAAGGCATTAGTACTATCCTTCCTACTAATGGCATACTGATGCTCGTAGATTCTAGATTTGAATCTACGCTCAGTCTTGCCTATGTAGAAGGCTTTACAGAAATTACACTTAGCAGCATAAATGATGCCTTTAGTTTGACAATTGTAATGGTTGTTAATCTTATAAACAATATTGTTAAGACTAATGTGGCTACAGAACTTGACATGTCGGCACTGGGCACATGTACCACATTTGAACATGCCATGTGGTCTGTTAGAATGCTGCTTCTTTATCTTGTTTTGTAAAATACTTTTCAAGTTATTTCCTCTTCTATATGTTATTTTTGGGCCATTATTTAAACGTCTAGCTATACACTGATCTGTTCTAATTAAGTCCCAGTTTTTAAATAACACTTCCTTGATTAGCTGGTGATCTAAAGAGAAAGTGTGTAGGAAACTGATAATATATTCTGATTTAGTCCCTAGAACAGTATCCAGCGTGTCAGTTGTTTCTAGGTTATCTTCCTGGGAGGTAGTTACCTGCCCTGAAGAATGATCCCCTAAAAGGGGAATGAAGTGACCTTGCTCTCGCTTACTAGTGACCTCATTTATGAGTTTAAAACTTAGGCTAGATGGGTACCCTCTATGAACGAACATGCTCATGAGTGTTAAACATTCAGAATGGAAATCGTGTAAGTCTGTGATCATACGGGCAGCCCTAACCAACTGTCATTTAATTACCGCTTTCTTTTGATGAAAGGGATGGCTGCTGGTAAAATGAAGAAAAGAGTTCGAGTAAGTGGGCTTCCTGTAAATTAGGCTCTTATACCTACTGTTATTACTATCCTTGATCAATAATACATCCAAATAATTTACTTGAATGTCACCTATACTATATGTAAACTCTAAAAAATCAGTGTATTGTGAAGTTCTGTTAATAAATGTAGGAATAAGTTCCCTATTACCTGTCCACATACAAAATATGTCATCCTGGTACCTGGTGTACCAAGTGACATATTTTTGAAACCACTCATCTTTAAAGAGCATGTTCGTCTCCCAAAATGCCATCACTGCATTGGCAAATGAGCCTCCGCATGGAGAACTCATTGCCACACCTGAAGTTTGTACAAAAAATTGGTTCTCAAACATAAAAAAGTTATTGACCAAAACAAGCTCAAGTAGTGTCTCTATTAAGTTTATGCTGTTATGATTACTTCCTTTTCTTAACATAAATTCTCTCACCCAATTCACCCCTGTAGTTTGGGGGATGACTGTATACAGATCTTTGACATCGATTGTCAAGAAAAGGACATCCTTTGAAAAAGCTTGCTTACTTAAACTATCCAGGAAGCTCCATGAGTCCTTACATATTTGGGCCTCACTTATAATTAATGGTTTGAGAACAGAATCAATATATTTGGCACATGCATATGTGATCGATCCTCTCCCATCCACTATAGGTCTGAATGGTGGGGCATGCAGCTTTTTATGCAGTTTAGGAGTGCCAAAAAAAGGCTGGAATTCTAGGTGCTGCCATTGATAAATATTTATGGGTATCCATATAAATGGAACCTTCTAGGAATAAATCATTTAAAGTTTCCCTAATCTTACTATATGCTACGTTGACCTCGTTCAATGTCACCTGCCTATAAGAGGGAGTTTCTAGATGTTTGAACATATAGTCAACATAGGTGCAGTGATCCATAAATACAAGACCTCCCCCTTTATCTGGTTTCATTACCCTGATGTTACATTCTTTCAATAAATTAATGAAATCCTGTTCCAAAAAGGTGATATTATTGATGTATTTATGACGTCTATGTGTCACATTGTTCTTGATGGCCCAGAAATCAACTTCGCACATTTTTTCAAATGTGTGCAAAGTAGGGTGGAGAGGAGGGTTGTAAGAACTAGAGATTCTTAATGCATTAGTTATGGGCAAATTATTACCCATCAATAGATTCAAATTAAGCTTACAGACAAAGACTTTCAAATCAATAACAGTTTTTACAATATCCATTTTGCGACTAGGAACAAAAGATAAGTCTTTCGATAAAAAGTCTACCATGTCTTGTTGAATCTCAAGAGAAGTATAGTTGTAAATGGTAAAGTCACCACCACTGCTTTTGTGCAGGTGTGGTTCTATACCAAAGTTAAAGTTATAAACTATCTCCTGTGTGGTCTCCTCTTGTTCTGCCTGTTGTTCTGCTGTGGGAGTCGATATCGGTTGTTGGTGGTCGCCCTGGAATTGCCCACTTGACAAAACTCCTGTTGGTTTTCATGGATTTGGGGTGCCCTGTCTTGAATGTTATGTTCTACACAATTCTGGCATTCTCGTGGGTGGGCATGTTGTTCAACTGAACCTTCTTGAAAGTTATTGTTATTATTATTGTTGTTGGTATTAAGCCTAGGGCTCCTCCTTAAAAACTGCCTTTGCTGGTTAGGAACATCAGTACTACTGTTGGAATTAGTCTGATCCAACTCGAGGATACCTTGGCCAGGTTGTAAATTAGCATTAAGTCTCCCTGGGGCTTTATTGGAAAGTCTAGGATATGCCTGCTTATTAGCATAGTCTTTAATGTCTCTGGCTATTTTCTTCTTTTTGGTTAAGAGGAGCTTTTCAATAGTGGCATCAATGCTTGAAAATATTCTACAGTATTCATATTTACACCTCAGGAATTCTGCATCCGACTTTATTTCATTTTCAAGTTTTTCAAGATCAATTTTAAGACTAGAAATGTCTTTAGTATAAAACAAAATAAGTGCTTGCAAGAATTCCTGACCTTGTTTATCGAATAATTCTATCAATTCATGATAGAAAATGCTATCATCCGTCAAGCCTGCTGGGAAAGCCATTAGTAACCCTTTTGGAATGATTTTATTACGGATGCATTCTTCAAGATATGACACCTCTAATTGCAATTTTTTACATTTGAATAGCTTTGCATCAAAAACCTCAATTTTATTTGGTAAGCTGTTATTCACTTCTTCATTGGCTACAGTCAATGTTGCACTAGAATTATCAATGTCTCCAAAAGAAATGTTTTTATCTAAAACATTATTCATTACTGGAATAATTCCACTAGTAGTTGGGAAATTATTCCTGCCTGCAGCTTGAGGAACTGCAGCATTATTACCATTAGATACAGGCGTTTCAGCAGTGCCATTAATGTGATTCAACTCACCATTTCCACCAGCTGCATTGTTATTATGTCCTTCATCTCTGTTTACCACTGGATTAGCAGCTGAACTCTGCTGATTTAAAGCCCTGTTCTCACCCGAAATACTTTGAACATTGATAGAATCCACTTTCTGTGAAAGAGAGTCCACATGACCTAGTAAAGCCTGGACTAAAGCAGTAAGGTTGCCAATACTGTTGTCACGAGCTTCATTCGAGTTATCCACTTGAGTAAACATACTCTGAGAAGCATCTCCGGTCCTGTTCGCCATAAAGAGACTACGAACCACTTCACCAAACAAACAAGCAAAAAACTGTTAAAACGAACCAGGAACAATGAGAGAAGTTCTTCTGTATGTTGAAAAATCCAAGTATTTATTATACTGTTAAAACGTTAGCGTTCGATTTAAAAGTGTATATAAGATATACGCTTTCAGCAAAATAAGTATCTCGCCTTCCTCAGACAAACAGAATACTAGTTACTATTCTAGCATTTATACATGGTTTAAAAGTTGATAACCAATCAGCATGTAGTGCATTTCCTAATTAAGTTTTCACCATGACAACCTTAAACAAGAAAATGCTTTTACCAGTCTTATTCAACTTGACACAAATTTAAAGCACAAAAGCACATAGTTTCTTATGCTTATGCTGTTGTTTAACAGTGATCTTATATAAAGTGCAGATACTAATATCATCTAAAATTACGAATAAAAAATAAATAATGAATAATAAATAATGAATGATGATAAAGAATAAATGAATAATAAATAAAAGTAACTAGTATTCTGTTTGTCTGAGGAAGGCGAGATACTTATTTTGCTGAAAGCGTATATCTTGTATACACTTTTAAATCGAACGCTAACTTTTTAACAGTATAATAAATACTTGGATTTTTCAACATACAGAAGAACTTCTCTCATTGTTCCCGGTTTGTTTTAACAGTTTTTTTGCTTGTTTGTTTGGTGAAGTGGTTCGTAGTCTCTTTATGGCGAACAGGACCGGAGATGCTTCTCAGAGTATGTTTACTCAAGTGGATAACTCGAATGAAGCTCGTGACAACAGTATTGGCAACCTTACTGCTTTAGTGCAGGCTTTACTAGGTCGTGTGGACTCTCTTTCACAGAAAGTGGATTCTATCAATGTTCAAAGTATTTCGGGTGAGAACAGGGCTTTAAATCAGCAGAGTTCAGCTGCTAATCCAGTGGTAAACAGAGATGAAGGACATAATAACAATGCAGCTGGTGGAAATGGTGAGTTGAATCACATTAATGGCACTGCTGAAACACCTGTATCTAATGGTAATAATGCTGCAGTTCCTCAAGCTGCAGGCAGGAATAATTTCCCAACTACTAGTGGAATTATTCCAGTAATGAATAATTTTTTAGATAAAAACATTTCTTTTGGAGACATTAATAATTCTAGTACAACATTGACTGTATCCAATGAAGAAGTGAATAACAGCTTACCAAATAAAATTGAGGTTTTTGATGCAAAGCTATTCAAATGTAAAAAATTGCAATTAGAGGTGTCATATCTTGAAGAATGCATCCGTAATAAAATCATTCCAAAAGGGTTACGCCAATGGCGCTTCCCAGCAGGCTTGACGGATGATAGCATTTTCTATCATGAATTGATAGAATTATTCGATAAACAAGGTCAGGAATTCTTGCAAGCACTTATTTTGTTTTATACTAAAGACATTTCTAGTCTTAAAATTGATCTTGAAAAACTTGAAAACGAAATAAAGTCGGATGAAGAATTCCTGAGGTATAAATATGAATACTGTAGAATATTTTCAAGCATTGATGCCACTATTGAAAAGCTCCTCTTAACCAAAAAGAAGAAAATAGCCAGAGACATTAAAGACTATGCTAATAAGCAGACATATCCTAGACTTTCCAATAAAGCCCCAGGGAGACTTAATGCTAATTTACAACCTGGCCAAGGTATCCTCGAGTTGGATCAGACTAATTCCAACAGTAGTACTGATGTTCCTAACCAGTAAAGGCAGTTTTTAAGGAGGAGCCTTAGGCTTAATACCAACAACAATAATAATAACAATAACTTTCAAGAAGGTTCAGTTGAACAACATGCCCACCCATGAGAATGCCAGAATTGTGTAGAACATAACATTCAAGACAGGGCACCCCAAATCCATGAAAACCAACAGGATTTTTGTCAAGTGGGCAATTCCAGGGCGACGACCAACAACCGATATCGACTCCCACAGCAGAACAACAAGTGGAACAAGAGGAGACCACGCAGGAGATAGTTTATAACTTTAACTTTGGTATAGAACCATACCTGTACAAAAGCAGTGGTGGTGACTTTACCATTTACAACTATACTTCTCTTGAGATTCAACAAGACATGGTAGACTTTTTATCAAAAGACTTATCTTTTGTTCCTAGTCGCAAAATGGATATTTTAAAAACTGTTATTGATTTGAAAGTCTTTGTCCGTAAGCTTAATTTGAATCTATTAATGGGTAATAATTTGCCCATAACTAATGCATTAAGAATCTCTAGTTCTTACAACCCTCCTCTCCACCCTACTTTGCACACGTTTGAAAAAATGTGCGAAGTTGATTTCTGGGCCATCAAGAACAATGTGACAAAAAAAATCTGAATGGCAGGGGCGTGGCCAAGGATGAACACAGGATAGCAGCAGATTTCTTCAGCTCCACCAATTTCATTACACTGACAGGAATTAATTACTTAAAAAATTAATTTTTGAAGTAATTTTCTTTCTAAACATGTTTGTTTTATATAGTTCTTGAACTATATCTAAAAAAGAAAGGAAATTTTAACAATATTCCTGTCAGAAATCACTTTGGAAATTTTCCTGTCAGTTTATCAGTCTGAAATGAGTTCCAGTAAGACAAATTCTCAAGACTCCAGCATCAAGAAAGAACTTCAGTCTCTGATAACTATAATCCAGCAACTTACTGCTAGGATGGATAAAATGGATACTAAAATAGATACCTTCATAGAAAAAACTACAAAACAAATAGACTTGTTACATATAGACCTGCAACAACAGAAGATCCAGATGACAGGTATAGAAGAAGCTGTGAATGACATGGAAAATAGAATCCAAGAAGAGGAAATCAACATTGAGTTTCTGCTGAAACAAAATACACATTTACAAACAAAGCTGGATGACCTGGAAAATAGATCTAGGCACAATAACATTAGGATTTTTGGACTGCCAGAAAATATTGAAGGTAACAATATTACTTCTTTTTTTAACAACATGGCTCCCTAAAACTTTAGACTTACCAGAAGCATTCTCTTTTGGTATCGAAAGAACACATAGATCTATAGCTAATACTAACTCTAACAAAAACTATCCTAGATCAGTTATAGTTAGATTTCTATCATCTTTTGATAAAGAGATGGTTCTTAAATCTGCTTGGGCTAAAGCTCCTATTAAGATTAATGAGACAACTGTGCATTTTGACAATGACTATTCTTCTTTGGTAATAGCTAAAAGAAAAGTTTTTCTGCCACTAATAAGTGAGCTTAAAAAAGCACAGTTTAAAACATACCTTCTGTTTCCTGCCAAGCTAAAAATCTTCCTTCCTGATGGTCCTAAAATTTTTGATGACTTAGACTCTGCTTTTCTGTTTATCAAAAAAAATAAGATTTTGGATAAAATAGAGGAAATGGAATGGGCTAGTCCTTCATTAAAGAGACTGGCAACTGAAACTTCGTGGAAGACTTCAGAGAAGAAGAAGAGACTAAAAAACAAATGATTTGTTCTATGTTTTTTTCTTTCTTCTCTCATCATTTTACTTCATTATTAATCTTTTTAAATATAGTTCCTGCATTTCCAGAAAGCCACAAATATTCTGAAAAAGATTTAATGAAAGTTATTCTCTGTGTGCAAAGAAATGTTTTGTTTCATAACTAGTCAAAATATCTGAGGAACTAATAACAAGCTATTATTCAATTTGTTTCTCTTTCTGAAAAAGAGAAGTAAGGTCAGTAATTTGATACATTTTTTTTCTTCTCTTTTTTTCTCCTTTTCTTCTTTTCTTTGTTTAAACAATGACATTCTATTTAGATTATGTAGTGGGTAAAGGGTGGGGGAGGGCAGGGAGAGAAGAGTAATGAAAATATGATAAATGGAATAATAACATATTTATTCCTTGTAAAAAGTTTATATGTTCTTCAAATGCTATTCCTAATTATACTTTCTTGATTATACTGCTTATACTTGTTTGTAAATAATCTGTCATGCTTTAACTAATAATAATTAGAACTAAATAATAGTAAATAATGTTTTATTTTTAATTCTATTAATATAAACAGTAAGTAATATTCCATTGTATATACTTCTTATAGCTTTCTCTTACATTTTTTTCTATTTCTGCTTTACACTCTTTTATTTTCTACTCTCTTTTTCTTTTCTTTATTCTTTCTCTTTATTTTTTTTTCCATATTAATATATAGAAATGCTTTTGATCATATAGACACAGTAAATAATAAGATTTGCATAAAAATTGAGTTGGGACAAAAATATTGAGTTTTATTACTTATTAATAACTTTGGGCTTAATTTCACTTACATAGAGGCTGTAATAACCTGTAAAATACATCGCGAAGGTTTTGTCATGTTTTGATGCATTTACACTGCTAAATGAATGTTTGTCACTAGTTTTTAACAAGTTTCCCGCCAAAATGTTAAGGGAGACAATCTGGGATGTGTGCTGCCTCATGAACAGTGTCCTCGAGTTGTTTTAAAAGCTTCAACTCTCAGAATTCTCACAGAGAAGCTGAAAGCAGTCAATTTTACCTTTGACCTAGATATCACACTGACACATTGCAGATTCAGGAAGAACACTTTACCAGGAAGTAGAACTGATGCAAATGCGACTATGTGAAGGAAAATGAACTCTTTAACATTTAAATGTGAGTTATTTTATATAATTACTTAAATATCTATGTTATAATTCATAAAATATGTCAGTTATAATGATTTTAAATGATGCAGTTTCTTGTAGTAAGTAAATGTCTTATTTTAGAAGGCATAGAAAATGAAACATTTATTCAAGTGTTTTTGAAAATCTACTTGACTGCAGCATACTAATCTGTGTTAAAAACTTATGTTCCAAACATATACATTACTATAACTCATTTAATTCATCTGATTGACAAGCATAAATAACTTTATAACTCTATTCTGGAAGAAATTGTCATGTGATATATTTTAAAGCAGTAGTATAGACATACAAAATACAGATGGCTTTTTTACAATAATGCAAGTGTTTCTGAGAATTTGCATAACTATGCAGTATGATTTATAACAATTTCTATAAATATAATATTTTATTGTATTGACAATAATGAGTATGAGTAAAATGCTCATATACAAGCAATTCAAGGTTTTTTGGAAGCTGTTGACTGCATTTACATGACAGAAAATAGATGCATCTTAATATATGTAATGTCTGAACCATATTAGCCAAAGTTTTTGATTTAAATGAATGTTAGAACTTATTTTACATACTTTGAATAAATTAATATGTAAATATGCCTTCCTTTTTTTTTTTTCTCTCTCTCTCTTTCTTTCAATCTCTCTCCCTCTTTCACGTCTTTTATTTCTCTCTCTCCTCTTGGTTCCTAATATCAAGATTATTTGAATGCTATTTGAATACAAGTGTATTATATTACATAGATGTATATAGTAGTATGAATAGTTTTTAAAAAAAAAAAAGTTTATTTTAGTTTATATGATGCTGTTTTATCAAATGTGTAGTTTTGTCTTGCTAGATAATTGAATTGAAAGCTGTTAATTTAAGTTAAATATAACCAGTATTAAATTGATAAGGTGGTAGCTGAGGTACTGCTGCTTAGGGTAGGGGTTAACTTGAGTGGTAAATACTACTCTAAGTTGGAGTTTTTAACTCCAGGCTGGATGCAAGGTTTAATCCTTACATTATTTTCACTTGTTCATTGTTATATGTATATAGTTTTGACATCCACAATATATTTTGTACACTCATTGTCACTACAAACAAAATTGAATCCTATACAAAATCCTATAAGAGATTCAATAAATACAGCTATATTTAAAGGTACACCTAAAGGAGGAGATGTAACATTACTTATGTTGTTATTTGTTATTTTGATCATAAGATTCTTAAGTTTTAAAAATGCCAAATGACATCTTTAAAAGGAATTTCTTTAAACATTAATGGATTGAATAATCCGTGTAAAAGGGCAAGCCTAATAAGATACATTAATTTACATAAGGCCAACTTAGTCTTCCTGCAAGAAACCCATCTCCTGAAAAAAGATATTGATAAACTAGCCACAAACAAATATACAGTATTGGTTAGTTCAGAGCACACTCAGAAAAAAAGAGGAGTGGCTATTTTATGGAATAAAAGTATGCCCATTCCTAAAACCATTAAGTCTTATCAGGATGACAAAGGAAGTTTTGTATGGTTACAATACAAATTAATGGGAAGACTTACACTTTAATTAATGTATATTGGATACCTGGAATTGGTATTAATACAGTGAAACATCATCTTGATAAGATCATATAATTCTCTATAGGAGATATTATTTTAGCTGGTGACTTTAATTGTATACTACATGAAAATGATACTACCACTATAGGAAAAAGAAGAATTACATCTAATGCAAAACATTTAAATGATTTTGCTAATTCTTATAATTTGAATGATATTAATAATCAGATAGATTCAAAATCATTACCATACACCTTTTTTTCTAACAGATACAAAACTTATTCAAAAATAGATAGGGTCTTTATTTCTAACCAGATGGTAACAGATTTAATTAATTCCAAAATCATTTCATGTCCTATATCTGATCATAATTCAATTGTTTTTGAATTCATGATAAAAAATACTCATAATGTTCAGATCAAAAGGATACCAGCATAAAATTCAACTAAAAGACTATAAAGAATATATACTTTCAGAAGTAAAACATTTTTTAGACATAAATAATACTCCCGAAGTCTCCATTGTCTATGTTTGGGATGCCTTAAAATCATATATATATGGACAAAGTATCAGATGGTATAATAATAAAAGGAAATCTTAGGATAAGGAATTGTTAGATATTCAAAGTAAATTAGACTCTTATAAACATAATAATAAAGAAAATATTATGGACAAGAAAGTTATTGAAGAAATAAACAAACTAAATGAGAAATACAAAGAAATTTTAACTCATAAAGTTAAAATAACTTTAGAGAAATACAAGTTTTTGTCTTATTCAATAAGCCCCAAATACTTACATAGACTTAAAAATAAAACAAAAAGGTTGAACAAAACAAAACCATATCAAAGAAATCTTTTCTCTAAGGAAAAAGAAGAATGTTTCTAGTATACCAGAAATACTAGATGAATTTAGAAATCACTTTCACAAGATTAACCATAATAACATTAACATGGAACCTAAAGATAAAATAAAGGAGTTTATAACCACAAACATGAATAAAAAGCTTAATAAACAACAGATTAAACTATTGGACAAAAGTATTTCATATACAGAGGTTATTACACAAATAAATAAGCTTAAATCAAACAAAGCACCGGGTAATGATGGTATTATACCAGAGATATATAAAATCCTTTCTAAAAGTACATATTCATTAATACATAAGGTTTTTATTTTGGCCCAAACTGAGTTAATAACCCCCCCATCTTGGCAATATACATTTATTTCGCCAATTTTAAAACCTAATAAAGATCCAACTAGATGTACTTCATATCGGCCCATCTCATTACTTAATGTTGATTATAAAATGTTTATGAGTATTTTTGCTGATAGATTGAAGACGATCATCCCCGGCATTATAGATATAGATCAGACAGGCTTCATTGTAAATAGAAATGCTTTTGATAATATAAGAAGAACTTTAACTTTAATTGATTTTGCAAATAGGAAAAAGAAAGATTTAACACTTATTAGTCTTGATATAAGTTCAGCATTTGATTCAGTAAGTTGGGACTATCTGTTTACCTTACTGAAGTGCACAAACTTCTCAGATGCATTTGTAAATCTAATTGAGCATTTATACAAAGGAACATTGACTTATATTAAGGTAGGAACATATGTTTCACAAAAAATACCCATTTTTAAAGGTACAAAACAAGGATGTCCACTTTCTCCACTATTATTCACTTTAGTAATGGAGCCTTGGGCTAATTTGATCAGAAACAGTACTGACATAGAAGGTTTTGAAATAGATGAAAATACAACATCCAAAATTCAACTTTTGCAGATGATGTTCTAATTACATCAGCAGGATCTAATTCTTCTATGCAGTCTCTATTTGATAAAATGATGAATTTTAAAAGTATTTCTGGTTTAATATTCAATGAAGAAAAACTAAAATACTACCTATATATACACGAAAAAATATTCTCATTAGTGATTTTACTAAATATGTACCCAATTCAGGTCAGATAACTTATTTAGGTATAATACTATCTAAAGATATTAAATCTATTATATGTAATAATTATAATACCTGTTTTCTTAATATACAAAATCTTTTAATACCTGGAATAATATGTTTTTACTATGGAGGAGAGACTTACAATTATTAAAATGATAATATTCCCCAAGATTTTATACTTAATACAATCAATAATACTTCCACCTACAAAAATAATTATCAAGAAATTGAATACACTAATGTTAAATTTCCTATGGGCACCTAATAGACCTAGGATTGCATTAAAGAAACATACTAATAGCTGGTCTCAAGGGGTATTTCTTTTCCAGACTTTAATTTATATACTATCTCTTCTATTGTAAAAGTTATTACTTTATTAATAGATCAGTCATATGTCGCAAAATGGAAAGATTATTGGGAGCTAATTAGTATGCACTTCATGAAAATCTCCTTAACACATAAAAATATGATTGTAAATAACTCCATGTTATGGTTACTAAAGGAATTTTGTACTTCACCTATTACACCTAAACATATGGTTTGTTACCCATTAAATATTATTATTAGCTATCGTAACTTTATATTCATGCACCCTAAGTATAGGGAATGGAATTTTATTATATTCCCTATAATGTATACTCAAGGTATGCTTTTGTCATCTACTTCTGAAGGAACTCATTTAGCTATAGATAATGATCTAAAGTACTGGTATCAGTTGATTTCTGATAATAAAGTTAAAAATCTAGATTTCTTAAAACAAGAATTTGATCTAAGAGAAACTCGCTGGTTAGAGGTTCAGACCTTTAGACAACATCTCATTAATAAAATAGATCTAATGTCTATAACAGTTAAAGAATCTATTCCAACACTGATTGATTACTTGATATTAAATTTATAACATAAAGTTTCTGATAAAGGTAAACTTTCATACATACATAAAATTATCAGACAAGAAACTTTTTACAGTGTAGATACATACTGGAATTATTTCACTTCTATTAATGGGGACCCACCAAATCAACAAGATAAACAATATATATTGGAATCTGCCTATAGAACTACATCTTCCATTGTCTGGAGACTTTATACATGGAAATTTTTACATAGATCTTTTATACACCTTTGATGATGAATAAAATAAATAATAAAGATAATCTATGTAAGAGATGTAATGTAGAAATTAATGCTGACTGGGCTCATATGTTTTATGACTGTATAAAATTGAAAGAATACTGGAAGTCAATTAATGAATTTTTGCAGGCTCTTTTACAGATAATTTTATTATTTCTAAATCTCTTATATTATTCAACACACCTGTACCTCAAAGTGTTAAAAGGTTAAGCTTCCCTTGTTATGGTCTATTCTAGCAGTGGCTAGGAAATTAATAACCTGAAATTGGATTTCAGATACACCTCCTTCGTTCAATAAATTTAAAAATGTTATGAATATAGTGTGCCATATGGAAATAAACACAATTAGGTCAAGAACAACTAGAAAAACATCTTATTATATTGTATGGGATAATTTACAAAATTTGTTAAAAAAATCCTAATTTCAATAGCATGGTATTTTAGTTTAATTAATTGATCTGATTGTAGTGGATGTCTTTGTAAATACTTTAGTTGTTTTGTTGACTGTTATAATCATATCTATTTTTAATTACTTGTATAAAATTGTTATGATATTTCTCTTGTATGTTAAAACAATAAACCTGTTTTGAAAAAAAAAAAAAAAGAACAATGTGACACATAGACGTCATAAATACATCAATAATATCACCTTTTTGGAACAGAATTTCATTAGTTTATTGAAAGAATGTAACATCAGGGTAATGAAACCAGATAAAGGGGGAGGTCTTGTATTATGGATCACTGCACCTATGTTGACTATATGTTCAAACATCTAGAAACTCCCTCTTATAGGCAGGTGACATTGAACGAGGTCAACGTAGCATATAGTAAGATTAGGGAAACTTTAAATCATTTATTCCTAGAAGGTTCCATTGATATGGATACCCATAAATATTTATCAATGGCAGCACCTAGAATTCCAGCCTTTTTTGGCACTCCTAAACTGCATAAAAGGCTGCATGCCCCACCATTCAGACCTATAGTGGATGGGAGAGGATCGGTCACATATGCATGTGCCAAATATATTGATTCTGTTCTCAAACCATTAATTATAAGTGAGGCCCGAATATGTAAGGACTCATGGAGCTTCCTGGATAGTTTAAGTAAGCAAGCTTTTTCAAAGGATGTCCTTTTCTTGACAATCGATGTCAAAGATCTGTATACAGTCATCCCCCAAACTACAGGGGTGAATTGGGTGAGAGAATTTATGTTAAGAAAAGGAAGTAATCATAACAGCATAAACTTAATAGAGACGCTACTTGAGCTTGTTTTGGCCAATAACTTTTTTATGTTTGAGAACCAATTTTTTGTACAAACTTCAGGTGTGGCAATGGGTTCTCCATGCGGAGGCTCATTTGCCAATGCAGTGATGGCATTTTGGGAGACGAACATGCTCTTTAAAGATGAGTGGTTTCAAAAATATGTCACTTGGTACACCAGGTACCAGGATGACATATTTTGTATGTGGACAGGTAATAGGGAACTTATTCCTACATTTATTAACAGAACTTCACAATACACTGATTTTTTAGAGTTTACATATAGTATAGGTGACATTCAAGTAAATTATCTGGATGTATTATTGATCAAGGATAGTGATAACAGTAGGTATAAGAGCCTAATTTACAGGAAGCCCACTTATTCGAACACTTTTCTTCATTTTACCAGCAGCCATCCCTTTCATCAAAAGAAAGCGGTAATTAAAGGACAGTTGGTTAGGGCTGCCCGTATGATCACAGACTTAAACGATTTCCATTCTGAATGTTTAACACTCATGAGCATGTTCGTTCATAGAGGGTACCCATCTAGCCTAAGTTTTAAACTCATAAATGAGGTCACTAGTAAGTGAGAGCAAGGTCACTTCATTCCCCTTTTAGGGGATCATTCTTCAGGGCAGGTAACTACCTCCCAGGAAGATAACCTAGAAACAACTGACATGCTGGATACTGTTCTAGGGACTAAATCAGAATATACTATCAGTTTCCTACACAGTTTCTCTTTAGTTCACCAGCTAATCAAGGAAGTATTATTTAAAAACTGGGACTTAATTAGAACAGATCAGTGTATAGCTAGACGTTTAAATAATGGCCCAAAAATAACATATAGGAGAGGAAATAACTTGAAAAGTATTTTACAAAACAAGATAAAGAAGCAGCATTCTAACAGACCACATGGCATGTTCAAATGTGATACATGTGCCCAGTGCCGACATGTCAAGGTCTGTAGCCACATTAGTCTTAACAATATTGTTTATAAGATTAACAACCATTACAATTGTCAAACTAAAGGCACCATTTATGCTGCTAAGTGTAATTTCTGTAAAGCCTTCTACATAGGCAAGACTGAGCGTAGATTAAAATCTAGAATCTACGAGCATCAGTATGCCATTAGTAGGAAGGATAGTACTAATGCCTTAGCTAGGCATATTATGGAGTATGGTGATCACTCCTTCAGTTACATAATATTAGAACATAGGGAACCTGACATTAGAGGTGGAGCCTGGCAAATCCTCCTGGAGATGGATGAGCTTTCATGGCAAATCAAAACAAGGGCACACATCTTTCCTGGTATAAATGATGTTACATCAATTAAGTGTATTTTGAAGTGGCTGGCTCTTAACAGGTAACCACTCATCTAGTCTGCAGTAAGGAAGGGTAATATGTACCATATTCAACATTTCTTTTTATCTTCATTTATTTATTATTCATTTATTCGTTATCATCATTCATTATTTATTATTCATTATTTTTTTTTATTTGTAATTTTAAATGATATTAGTATCTGCACTTTATATAAGATCACTGTTAAACAACAGCATAAGCATAAGAAACTGTGCTTTTGTGCTTTAAATTTGTGTCAAGTTGAGTAAGACTGGTAAAAGCATTTTCTTGTTTAAGGTTGTCATGGTGAAAATTTAATTAGGAAATGCACTACATGCTGATTGGTTATCAACTTTTAAACCATGTATAAATGCTAGAATAGTAACTAGTATTCTGTTTGTCTGAGGAAGGCGAGATACTTATTTTGCTGAAAGCGTATATCTTATATACACTTTTAAATCGAACGCTAACGTTTTAACAGTATAATAAATACTTGGATTTTTCAACATACAGAAGAACTTCTCTCATTGTTCCTGGTTCGCTTTAACAGTTTTTTGCTTGTTTGTTTGGTGAAAAGGTTAAAGTATTGCAGAAGAAGGAAAATTGCACACAAGATGAAGAGCAATTGTGGACAGCTACAGGGAAAATAAGGGAGCATTTGCATAATATGAATGAGTTTAGAAAGTTTGCTGATGAGCAAGTATATTTTGCTAACAACTCAGAGCACAAAAATCTCTTATCACAATGACTTAGGAGCATAAAGCAGAGAAGGTTCTTGCCAGACTTAGGAAACATATAATAAGAAAACCAACAGAGATACTGTAGCAGTATTAAACATAATTTGGAAATTCTATCCAAACTGGTACAAAGCAGAGAAATTTGGAAACCAAGAAAAGGCACAAATGAAACATTTATTGACGAATTAACAATGTCAAGATTAGAGGAAGAGGAGGCTCAAGAATTAATAGCTAAGATAAGAAGGGATGAGATAAAAATAATGACATATAAACATTCCACAGTGAATTCTCCAGGGACAGATGGTGTTCATGTGAAAGTAAGCTGTGATAGCTATATTACACAAAGAAGGTAAACATTTTTAGATATAGCTTCTTATAGATCAATTTCAATTTTAAAACATGTTTATAAAGTGTTTTTGAATGTGCTAGCTAAGAGAATAGCAACAGTGTTGCCAAAATTGATAGTTATGGATCAGTGTGGTTTTATGGAGGGCAGGCAAACATTTAACAGAACAATGATTAGCACGAGGGGAGCCTAGCTAAGTTTAATGCTATTGGCTTCCCAAAACAGCAATTACTTGTAAACGGAAATGAAAATCTAAATCAACCAAAAATAAATGCTTAATATTGTAAAGTAGGTAAAATTATGTAGAAATGAGTAGAATCTGTGGGAACAATACATGCACCGTAATGTTCAGGAGGAGGAGGCAGAACTTAAAAACTTTATGTAATGATGGAGTGAATAAATTGTTAGAACACATATATGTATAATGTATGAGGTTAATGAACATATTTTAAATGGTTTATTTTCTTTTCTATAACTGCATGTGTACCCATGTCACTTTGCCATGTGTGAAGTTAATAAAGGTGTTAAAAAGGCACAGTCACTTCCTCTTTCTACTTTCTTCTAAAACAAACGGGTATATACTTATGATACAAACTATACTACCCCTTAAACAAAGACCTGCTTTAATCAGCTTAGATAGTGATTTTAAATCATTTTTGTGGAGGGGGAACCCTAAAGAAGCCATAATACTTGTCAATGAATCCATGCACAGTCCATGAGCTATGACCATGTGTAATTTTCTTACAGTTTTATAGCATCCACATATTAACTATAATAAAACAGCAGAGACAGAAAGAACTTTGAAAATGGCAGTATAATCAACTGCAAAATGCCCAAATGTTTGACTGTGACTGGATGGGCTTCCACTGATTACTTCACATATAAATGCACACACACATAACTTTGTTGTCATGTAATGCGTATCACTACATGAGACTAAATTTTTAGGAAGTCAAGCCTAAATTCAGTGACTCAAGAAATCATTTCCCTAGAGATCTATATCTATATCTATATCTATATCTATATCTATATCTACAAGTATATCTATATGTATAGATGACAGACACTTGAAATATCAAAACTTTGAATACCTGTCATAGCACTAAAACAGTTTAAATCACAAAGCTTTGAATGCACTGAAAATCAAATCGCACAGATTAAAACAAACATAAAATCTGCAGGTTTTTTTGCAGGAATGCAAGCCCCCCTGCACCGCCCACAGCCCCTGTTAATTATGTATACCAATTCCAAGATCACACTAGAGTAGGAAAAAGGCAAATTCCCTGATCCCCACTGTACCGCAATCTTGCATTAAAAAAGCCAGTTCATTTGTTTAGCTGATTTTTGATTAGCTGTACTGGCTTTTTTTTTTTTCATTCAAAACATTGTTGCTTCAAAGGGTTGAGGGTAACCTAATATAGCTATATATTTATATATACAGATAGATATAGATATATACAGGTCTAATTCGTAATACTGACACATCAAAACACTGATAGTCATAGCGTCATTATATCGACAAAAAATATTGACATACGTTTATAATAATAACTCAAAATATTTAAGCTCATAATACTGACAGTAAACAAAAAAAAAAAAAACAAACCCCACATAATCTCATCGCAAAACATGTACATCCAGTCTCCTTTTCTCATCAGTTTAATAAAAAATAATAGTAATAACAAAACAGTGAAAAACTCAAAACCTAGCAATGCCATAAGGCATAGTCTGTCTGAACAGTGCTAGTGTTATTTAATGTTTTTCTAAGGTAACATGCATGGTTAAGACTAGTGACAGTGGCAGGGACAGTGTTAGGGTTAACACACATTTGTAAGCTAGTCATTTTACATTTCATATATCACAATCAGTCTTCAAAGCCAAGCTTAGTGGGTGTATTTACACTAGGAAATAGAAATGGAAATTAAAATAAAACGGAGTCTATCAACTCAATCATGTTTCAAATGCCAGCAATGCAGCATAACAACCCATTAAGCAAGGCATTTAACACAGTAACTCATAACTCACAGTTTTCAGATATTATTAAATCTTTAGGAAAGTATTTTAGCATAACAGTCCATTTAGCAAGGCATTTCAGACAGTGTTTTCTTGCACTACCTGGCAAATTATAAACTCACTCTTCATTAAGAGACAGTCTTCAGGATTTCTGTGTTTAGAGAGGCCTACACCTTTTTCTCTACTCAGAAAATAGGATCCTGGATTCCCAGTCTCTGGAATTCCCTTGGATTCTTATCAGCTTCCAAGAATTTCCATCTTTTTAGGCCATCAGCCTTCAATGCACTGTCTGGATCAGGTATGCACACTCTCTCCTCTCCTCTCTTTTTCTCTCCTCTCTTTCTCTCTCTCTCTCTCTCTCTGGTGGGTGATTCAATTCCAACTCTCCTCTTCCCTCTAGCTTCCACTTTTGAAAGACAACCTTTTCAAGAAGAGACTTTGCTCTTCCTATACTTCATGACTATGAGAGTTCCTGCTAGCTCAGCATACTTACTGCTGCACTTTCTGCACCTTTCAGTAGTACCTCCGGGGGGGGGGCTACACACACACACACACACACACACACACACACACATATATAAATATATATATATGTATCATTCCTGACAGTTTACTAAATAGCAATATACTGAAAGTCATAATCATGAATTTACAATGTTGAAAGGTCAAAATACTGAAATGTTAAAATACTGAAATCAAAATAACTACTTACCTACATGTTTGGAGAGCTAAACATACCACCTTCAGGGCCATTTTCACTGCTCATGCCTGAGTTTCACCAACAAGTGAGTGATATTATTTGTGGATGCAGTATAAATAAGTAATACATATATACTGTAAACTGCTTTTTCATACTGAGAGTTGTATTTTCTGTTTGTGAGTGCTCTATCCAAACTTTTTGTGCATTTTTGTCTGTTAAAAGCATTCTCGAGTCTGCTCCTTGATCTGTTTAAAACTTTCAATTAGTGGCTACAGCTAGGAACTGTAATAGTGTGCATTACTATAATTCCTTTTTTTATTTAAATTACTAAATTGTAAACTGCTTTTTCATACTGAGACTTGGATTTTCTCATTGTGGGTGTTCTTTCTATGCTTTTAAAGTGAGGTCTCTGTGTTCTGCTCAGGTGGCATAATCTTGATAGAGGCCTGTTGTGTAGGCTGGAAGTTTTGTTTCTGTTTCTGGCAGCCATTTTCTGATGATTGTCTTTATTATTATTGAGACTAACAAGGCCTCCTGACCATCTGTAGTACGAGTGATTGGGTAATAGCAGGGGCTGAGTAGTAATCTGATCTTCCAACTCTTCCATTCTTACTGCTATATAAACCCTGTGTCTTATAAAGGTTCTGCTTGTATTGTCAGGCTCTGGATTGCATTGCATAAGTGGAAATTCCTTAAGATTCCTAGAGCAGGCTAAGTTATTTCTTACACTTATTTAAATGAATTGCACTTCTGAAACACTTATAATTGTGCTATACAGTTGATGTACTATATTTTTGCACTGTTATAAAGCTTTTTTTTGTTTCACTGCATTTATGTACTGCTTTAAAATGCTTTAACATTACTTAACTGTAAACTGCTTTTTCATACTGAGAGTTGTATTTTCTGTTTGTGAGTGCTCTATCCAAACTTTTTTGTGTATTTTTGTCTGTTAAAAGCATTTTCGAGTCTGCTCCTTGATCTGTTTAAAACTTTCAATTAGTGGCTACAGCTAGGAACTGTAATAGTGTGCATTACTATAATTCCTTTTTTTATTTGAATTACTAAATTGTAAACTGCTTTTTCATACTGAGACTTGGATTTTCTCTTTGTGGGTGTTCTTTCTATGCTTTTAAAGTGAGGTTTCTGTGTTCTGCTCAGGTGGCATAATCTTGATAGAGGCCTGTTGTGTAGGCTGAAAGTTTTGTTTGTGTTTCTGGCAGCCATTTTCTGCTGATTGTCTTCATTATTATTGAGACTAATAAGGCCTCCTGACCTTCTGTAGTACAAGTGATTGGGTAATAGCATAATTTCTGAAAAAAAAAATTGTAAGCCTGTTTCCTACCTTTCCTGTAATTAGTGTTCCAGATACAGATTTGCTGTATCCAGGACTGTTTGTAAGCTTCTGAGCCTCCCAAGCCTTTCTGTGTTGGAGGGAAGCCTTCTAGCTTATCAGTGGGAATAAGCATTAGGTAACCTGTCTACCACATAATGAGTGGTTCTGGCCCAGAATTTGTAGTTATTGGCCGTTTGGGCGGTCTTCCATCTCTCTCAACTTTCTGATTTGAAGGCCTGCATTTGCACTTGTTTCTGTCCTGTAACTCCTGGGCCCATCTCATTTCCTCACTCAAAAAAAAAAAAAAAAAAAAAATGTATCTGCTTTTACTGTATTTGTGTTTCTTCCTACTTTATTTTGCTTTTGGGTCATCTTAAAAGTACTCAATTGTATTTACTACAGCTTGGTGTAACTCATTCTAAGCCTTTTAGTTTAAGCACTTCGGCTTCAGACCAGTTGTTTTACATTAAGAAGATTTGTGGTCTGCACTGTAGTGGCAGAACAGGTAGCTTACATCATTCTAAGTTGGGAACTCCTGATTGAGGGCTCAGTGTCTGTTATTCTAAAAGTGTATTAATTCTGGTTTAAGCACTTGGGCTTCAGGCCAGTTATTTTACATTAACAGGGTTCGTGGTCTGCACTCTTGTGGGAGGAGAGGCTGGACTCTGCCCTTTTGAGCTGGGAATTTCTGGTTAAAGGCTTATAGTGCCTGCATATTTCAACTGCTTCTTACTGAAATTGGTACACCTTGTTTGCTGTAGCATAGACTAGATCCAGGCCTGCTGAATCTAGCTTTGTTTGTATAACTTGAGCACTAATCCAGGCATTGTTTAAAGTATTCAATTGTATTTATTACTGCTTGGTAGTAACTTGATTAAAGTGTAGCTACCATTCTAAGTCTTTTGGATTAAGCACGTGGGCTTCAGACCAGTTGTTTTACATTAGGAAGGTTTGTGGCCTGCACTGTGGTGGCAGGACAGGTAGCTTACATCCTTCTAAGTTGTGAACTGCTGATTGAGGGCTCAGTGTCTGTTATTCTAAAAGTGTATTAGTTCTAGTTTAAGCACTTGGGCTTCAGGCCAGTTATTTTACATTAAGAAGGTTTGTGGTGTGCACTCTTGTGGGAGGAGAGGCTGGACTCTACCCTTCTGAGCTGGGAATTTCTGGTTAAAGGCTTATAGTGCCTGCATATTTGAACTGTTTCTTACTGAAATTGGTACACCTTGTTTGCTGTAGCATAGACTAGATCCAAGCTTGCTGAATCTAGCTTTGTTTGTATGCTTGTTGTTTGTTTGCTTGTTATTTCCCTGAAACGCTAATTCCACCTAAAACGCGGCTTTTCAGCGCTTCTGTGGATCCCTAGTGATATCTGCATTGCTTACTGTACTTATTTCCTTGTTTCACTTGAAAGAAAGTTACTGTTTGTCATTTTTGCATTTAAGTTACCTGTAACACATTGCATTTAAGTTACCTGGCACTTGCTCACTAAAGCAATTATATAAGCCAGCACTAAAAAATTAAAAGCACTACACCCTCACAAACTCCCCTTGAGTACCTTGTTCCCCATTGGCCCTTTTTTTCAATTATAAAGGAATTCCCAGTACTATACTAGCATGTCCAAAGGTCATTTGTCAATCTCCTCTCCGGTCCAGCTGGTGAATCTGAGAATCTTGAGGCAATGTTACAACTGCCTCATGTACACAGACAACCCTCTCCTCCTCCCAACAAATTCCAACACATGTGAGAGATGCAACCATATAGCCAAACTGTAGGCTAAGCTCTCTCAACTCAGTACTGGCATAACCAGTCAGGAGGAGAAGGAAACCACACTCACTACAATTCCAGTCTCACATAGACCTACCATGACAGCAAATCAAACACATAAACACATAAAAACATACTCGGAGGCTCTAAATAAAACTCTGCCTAAGCAGCAGAGACCTCCAAAGCAGACACCCAAGAAACCGCTACCCCAAAACAAAACACGTGCAACACATAGCTCACAAAGCCAGTGTGCCGAACAGTCACAGCCCTTAAGGCTAAACAACACACCTGATACACTTGTAATAGGTGACTCTATCGTCAGGCACACTGACGTCCCGCTCACCAGGCTGAACAAGGAGAAGATCACGGTGAGCTGCCTGTTAGGCGCTAGGATCCGCCCCATAACACAAGCACTCAGGTCACTCCAAGGCAAGTACAAATATGACTCAGTCATTGTCCATGCTGGTGTGAATGACCTGAGACGTACCTCCCTGGACTACATGAAAAGAGACAGAGGAGCTCTCTGAGCATGTAGCCCAGGCCAGAATGACCCTGACCTTGAGTAGCATCTTACCCTCACCAAGAATGATGCCACAATATGAAGACAAGATGATCAATTTCAATATCAAAAACTTGGCATGCTTTATAGACAGAACGCCTACCTCACTTCTGCCACTAAAATCACTCTCTCTACTTCCTTCCTAATCCCATCCCTTCTCTATGGCGCCCCACTACTAACTAATCTTCAGTCCTTGTTAAAAAAACAGCTTACCTCCTGCTATAACAAAATTGCAAAATTCGCCACCAGCCAAAAGTCCTCCACTCACCACTGTTTCTCCCTCCATAAGCTAAAATGGCTAGAACTTCCCAATCAACTAACTTACACTCAACTAACTCTAGCCCATAAACTTATTCTCAACCCTTCCCTCTGTCCCTCTCTTTCCTCTGCCTTTAAAATGCACCTACCTAACAGAGTTCTAATGTCAAATAATCAAAATCTACTAGAAGTACATAAACCGACTCATCCCCCAGGCAAAAACCTTCTTTCCTTCAGCATCGCTCGCCTCTGGAACTCCCTACCTCCACTCATCCGCACCACCTCTAACCACTCTGCCTTCAAAAAGTCTCTTCACCTACATCGAGCATCACAGTGGGAATGCTCTTGCTCCCACCCCACATAACTAACTCTACTTAATTCTCCTTCAATGCCATATCCTACTTTCGTAGCTATGATATTTGTTCTCTAATCAGTATTAATGTTTACATTTATTCTATTACTAGTAGGTTTCTTCTTAATGTATTAACTGTTATGACTGCTATTCTAAATTTGATTAGTTCTACTTTTATTTTGTTTACATAATATTAATAACTCTCTGTACCAAGATTGTTATTGTTACTGTTAAATGTTGAATATACCTTTTGTTATGGAGCTTTTCTCCCCAGGACTCCATTGAAAACGGGTTATTTATGGCCCAATGGACTATCCTGGTAAACCAAAGGCAATAAATAAATAAATAAATCAATTGGCTTAAGTACTGGTGTCATTCAAAGGGGATCCAATGCCTGTCAGCCTGGGATGACATGCTCGACAAGCCACGATACTTTGCTAGAGACAGCTTGCACCTGTCACCACCTGGGCTTTCGGATATTGGCAAAGGCTCTTGCTACCCCCATAATGCCTTTTTTAGGCAAGGCTCAATAGACAAACCCACCTCCATAGGTATCACAAGGGATAAAAAACTAAGAGTAATGCTACTCAACGCCAGAAGTCTAAACCTCAAGATGCACGCACTCGAAACTCTCCTTAGCATGGAGAACATCGATATCTGTGCAGTAACAGAAACCTGGTTCAAGGCTCCCGAGAGCACCCCAGCACTACCAGGTTATACCTCATACCATGCTTTTCGACCCCAAAACATGGACCGAACCACAAAAGGAGGGGGAGTATCAATATTCGTCAAAGATACCCACACCTCCAGGTTGGTGGCACAGCACGAAGCATCAGAGACTATCCATGTGCAACTAACAGTGGGTAAAACTGCCTTCCAGTTTATAGCCTGCTACAGACCACCCTCCCACACCCAGGAAGCCCACTCGGCCTTCCTAAGAACAGTGGAAAATATGAAGGTCTCTCCAAACACCATTATATTGGGCGACTTCAACTACCCAAACATAGACTGGGAGCATTACTCTAGCTCCAACACCCTAGCCCAAAGGTTCCTAGAATTTATAAACTCAAATGCTATGGAACAACTTGTTACCACTCCCACAAGAGGAGAAAACATACTGGACCTGATCATCACCAACATGGGGACTCTATGCTCCAGACCAGAAGTGTATCCCTTACTGGTAAGATCAGACCATAAACTAATCTCACTGGATATTCACATCCCGACCCCATCCCCTGCTCATGAAACCACAGTGAAAAACTTCTCTAAAGCAAATTTCATACTCCTCAAAACCGAGGTGGAATCCTTCAAAGCCCCTGGGCCTGTGGAAAATATGGCCCAGACTGCAGAATCCTTTATAAACGCATTCTATGAACACCTTCAGGAATGCATGGATCATGCAATCCCAAATAAAACCAAGACCCAATCCTCCAAAGGCAGACGTCCTGTCTGGTGGACCCCAGCCATAAACAAACTATACAATAGAAGGAGGAAGCTACTACATGATGGAGCAAAATCCCAAAAAGGGAAGGCATCTCTGATCAGTATTAGCAAAAAACTACAGGCACTCATAAAATCGTCTAAGGCCAGCTTCGAGAGAAAAATTGCACAGGACACTGAGGATAATCACAAGGCTTTCTTTAGTTATGTTAGGAACCTGGGTGGGAATTCCCAGATATGCTCAGAATTAGTCCAAAATGACAAAAAATACACTGAACCCACAGACATTGCCAACATCCTAGCTGACAGGTTCAGCAAACTCCCCCTCCCACCAAAAGGGCAAATATCTATCCCAGCAGAGTGCTGCCCCCCTGACATCTCAGATGCTCAGGTAAGAGCCGCCCTCTCCAAAGCAAAAAACACAGCATCAATGGGAGCAGACGGTGTCCCGGGCTACTTCCTACATGAACTCCAAGAAGAGCTTAACCCAAACATAAAACTACTGTTCAATCTCAGCCTTACTACAGGATATGTACCCAAAGAGTGGCATACAGCAACAGTGGTCCCTCTCCACAAAGGTGGTGCCTCAACGGATCCTGGAAACTATCGCCCCATAAGCCTGACTAGCTTGGTCTGCAAAGCTATGGAAAGGATCATCATGGACCTCATAAATAAAGATATTGGGGACCTACAGACACTGGATCCTACCCAGTTCGGCTTTGTTAAGGGCAGATCCTGCCTCTTAAACCTGGTCGATTTCTTTGAAACAGTCACCAAGGCCATTGACGAGGGGAAGGTGGTCCACACAGCCTATCTGGACCTCATGAAAGCCTTTGATACAATACCCCACTCGGGCATTATAGATAAGCTCACCAGCTTAAATATAAACCCCTATGTCACTAGATGGGTTGCAAACTGACTCAAGGACAGAATCCACATGGTTAGAATTGCTGGAGCCATGTCAGACTCCAAACCAGTTACAAGTGACATCCCACAAGGCTCAGTCCTGGGACCTCTCTTGTTCGGTATATATTTCTCGGAGGTACAGGCCAACACGGAAGGACTGTGGCTGACCAAGTTCACAGATGACTGCAAACTGGGTGCCATAATCGACTCTCCAGCCGACACAAGCATCCTCCAAAAGGGCCTCATAGAAACAGACAACTGGTGCCAGAGCCATGGCCTCAAGCTAAACTCCAAAAGTGTATAGTCATCCCCTTTGGCAAAAACAAAGTGCCCACAAATTACCACATAGGTGGTAATCCATTAAGTACAGAAGAAGTAATTAGGGACCTGGGGACCCAAGTTGATAGCAATCTCTCATTTGACAACCACGTGGCCAAAGTGGTTAGAAAAACATTTTATATAGCCCACCTAATCATGAAGGGATTCACATCTAGATCAGGGGAGGTCATCGTGCCTCTTTACTCATCCCTCATCAGGCCCATAATTGAGTACAATGCCCCTTTTGGGATGTACCTTACCAAACACCTGCAGCAACTGGAAAGACCCCAAAAGTACTTCACCAAGAGGATCAAAGGGCTCAAACAGATGCTATATGCTGCCCGGTTAAAGAAACTCCAGCTCTACTCAGTGGCATACCGCCTGCTCAGAGGCGATCTGTGCTTGACGTATAAAGCCATGTCCAACCGGGAATTAAAGGACATGCTGCACCTCAGAAAATCCAAATCCCATCGAGCTACGCGCTCGAGAGACTTGAACCTCAGCACTGAAATAAATAGGACATGCTGGAGGGACAGATTCATAACCCAGAGGCTCCCTTCACTCTGGAATAAAATCCCAGTCCAGGTTAGGCAGAGTCCCTCATTGACTCTCTTCAAGAGGAATCTTGATGAGTGGATGGGAGATCGTAGGTTTTCCCCTGGTATCACTTCTGTGTCACTGTTAGACAGAGGCACAGTATACTAACCTCGAAAAGGGCATAGCAAAATTAATTTAAAATAGGTGGCGAAAGCCAAACACACTCTGGCTAGGCTTATAAATGCCCTAGGGCAGATAGCCTAGTATGAACCTAGGAACATATACTGTTTGTAGATATTTTGAATTAATTTTAAAGTTTCTGCATTTTTTCACTTTAAACCTGTCCATTCTGACTTTCAGTATACATCTATTCGGTAAGTTGCCAGGTACACTCTGTCTCCATCTCTCTCTCTCTCTAGACATATGTATATATGTATATATATATATATATATATATATATATATATATATATATATATATGTGTATATATATATATATATATATATATATATATATATATATATATATGTGTGTGTATATATATATATATATATATATATATATATATATGTATACATAGATATATATATATATCTGAGCTAAAACAGAATGGCATTAAATATACTGATCCCAAGGATATTGCCAATATCCTGGCAGATCGATTCAGTGCCAACTTCACCCTCCTCTCACCCCCTAAATGGCCCATCTCAATACCGGAAAATTGCCAAATTCCGGTAATAACGGCCACACAGGTAAAAAGCGCACTCTCCAGAGCTAAGAATACAGCACCCATGGGACCAGATGACATCCCGGGCTGTGTACTACATGAACTACAATATGAACTGGCACCTCACCTAAGTGTCATGTTTAATCATAGCCTCACCTCAGGTTTCATGCCCACTGAGTGGCGCAGAGCTACAGTTATCCCACTCCATAAGGGGGGATCCACCTTGGATCCCAGAAACTACCATCCCATCATTCTGATGAGCCTTATCTGCAAGGCCATGGAGCGTATTATCATGGAACTTATAAACAAAGACATTGGCAACCTTCAAACACTGGACCCCACCCAGTTTGGGTTCATGAAGGGCCGATCTTGTCTCCTGTACCTGATTGACTTCTTTGAATCAGTCTCCAGAGCCATGGACAAGGGTAAAGTGGTCCACACAGCCTATCTAGACCTTACCAAGGCCTTTGACACCATTCCCCACTCTGGAATCTTAGATAAACTTACTAAGCTGGGCATTAAGCCCTACATCACCCAATGGGTTGCTAACTGGCTTACTGATAGAACCCACACTGTAAAAGTAGCCAACTCCAAATCCAGCTCCAGACAAGTGACAAGTGGAGTACGTCAGGGTTCAGTCCTGGGACCGCTCTTGTTTGGCATCTACTTCTCTGAAGTACAGGCCAACACTAAGGGACTCTGGCTAGCAAAGTTCACAGATGACTGCAAACTGGGAGCCATTATTGAATCCCCAAATGATATGGATACTCTACAAAAGGGCCTTACAGAAACAGATGCTTGGTGCCAGAGCCATGGGCTCAAGCTCAATGCCAAGAAATGTATAGTTATCCCCTTTGGGAAAAAACATGTATCCATGAATTACCATATAGGTGGCAGTACACTAAACACCGAAAGTGTGATAAGAGACTTAGGGATGCAGGTGGACAGTGGTCTCACCTTCGATAACCACATCGCCACAATAGTCAGGAAATCCTTCTATGTGGCACACCTCATCACTAAGGGCTTTTCATCCAGAAAAAAGGAGGTCATTGTCCCACTGTACTCATCCCTCATTAGACCCATTATAGAATACAATGCCCCGTTTGGTATGTACCTCTCAAGACATCTGCAACAACTGGAAAGGCTACAGAAATACCTCACTAAACGAATCACAGGCCTAAAGGAGATGTCCTATGCTGACCGCCTTAAAAAACTCCAGCTATACTCTGTCGCATATCGTCTACTTAGAGGCGATCTCTGCTTTACATACAAGGCCTGGTCAAACCCAGAGCTGTTGGACATGCTACACTTAAAGAAATCCCAATCCCTCAGAGCCACATGCTCCAGGGATCTAAACCTTGTCATCACAATAAACAAAACATGCTGGAGGGATAGGTTCCTGACCCAGAGACTCCCCAGACTCTGGAATAGATTGCCTATACATGTCAAGCAGATTGCCTCTTTGGCCCTCTTCAAAAGGAACCTTGACGATTGAATGGGAGAAAGGAAATTCACCCTGGCAATCACATTAGTTGCCCTGCTAGACAGGGGTCCAGGGAAGTAAATAGTGTGGGAAGAAATAGCCAGAGAATTGTTATGGCTAGGCTTGTATAGGCCCTAGGACTGATAGCCTAGTACCAACCTATGAACCTATATATATCTGTGTGTGTACATACAATAATTTTCCACCTTTTGATCGAACCAGTTTGCTGAAATTGATAATAATGAATTACCAACATTTTGGAAATGGTAACACGGAATAGACGTTTGGACACCAGAAGTTCCAGTGTCGAAAGTCCATGTTACCAGTAATGGTTTTGCGGGGGGGGGGGGCAACCCCCTGCACCACCTGCATGTTATATATTCCAACTCTGAGATCACACTGCAGTGAGAAAAGGGTACATTTCCTGATCCCCACAGTAGTGCAATCTGTTATCAGAATGTCAATTCCACATTAGCAAATGCACACTACTATTCGCTAGTGTGGATTCAAACTATTTTGGCATCAGCATTATGAAAACTTTAAAACAACCTTTTGACCTTCCCATGTTCGTTTAAGTGCCAATCTAAATTTTGATAGTAAACCATATATATATATATATATATATATATATATATATATATATATATATATGGGTCTAGGACATTTCACTGAAAGCACATTTCACTGAAACTCAAATGACTGAACACAAATCACTGAAAGCACAATTCACCGAAAACTCAAATCACTGAAACACATTTCACTGAAAGTTATATATGGCCTTTTCCCCACCTTGGAGTTAGTATATATAGTAAGGGGGGTGTGGTGTGTGTAGCCCCCCACATATTTTAAGTATATATTATGTTCAGAAAAGAGTAATATATTGGAATTGCAAGTATCCACGTATATAGTTCAAAATATTTAAAATATGCGGGAGGCTATGCCCCCCACACACCCCCTTACTGTATATACTAACTCCAGGGTTGCGCTACAGTGGGGAAAAGGCCATATATAACTTTAAGTGAAATGTGTTTCAGTGAATTGAGTTTTCAGTGAATTGAGCTTTCAGTGAAAAGTGCACACTAATTTGACTTTCAGTGAAATGTGCTTTCAGTGAAATGTCCTAGACCCATATATATATATATATATATATATATATATGGGTCTACCTGAATTAACTGAAACTGCAAATGACCGACAGTGAGATAACCGACATCGGAAGATCAACAACAAAGAAGACTGACAGTTAAGAATCTTGACGCTGAGAACGCCGACATGTTAAGGTAAGTGCGTGATAGGGACGGACGGTAGGGTCAGGGTGTGGTTAAGGTAAGTGTGTGATAGTGACGGATGTTAGGGTAGGTTATGGGTGAGGTAAGTGTGCGATAGTGACGGACTTTAGGTTTAGGGGTGGGTTAAGTGAGTTAGGGTTAGGGTGTGGGTAAGGTAAGTGTGCGATAGTGACGGACTTTAGGTTTAGGGGTGGGTTAAGTGAGTTAGGGTTAGGGTGCAGATAAGGTAAGTGTGCGATAGTGACAGACTTAAGGGTTAGGGGTGGATTAAGTGAGTTAGGGTTAGGGTGTGGGTAAGGTAAGTGTGCGACAGTGACGAACCTTAGGGTTAGGGTTAAGGTTAGTGCATATATAGTTGTGCATGTAAGGTTTAGTGTAGGTTTGTAAGGTTTTTGGTGTGCTTGTGTTGTCTGTGTGTTTTTCGGGAAAGTTATTTGTTTTGTTGATTGTCGGGATTGTGGTTTGTCGGGCTTATGAAGGTAGTGTTCAGATTATTAAAATGCTATTTTAAGCCAAGTGGGTTAATTTTGTTTATTTTATTTATTTATTTCCAGTTTGATGACCGGGGATGTCCATTGGGCTCAGAGAGCCTGTTTTCAGTGGAGGCCCGAGGAGAAAAGCTCCATGTTACAAAGTTTAGATACAGATGCAATATAGAAAAGAAGAACAATGTACAATTATGTTTCATGCTAGAGAGCAGGTGTAATTTCTTCGGTACATGTTACCTTTAGATACAGACACAGTATTATTAATGAACAATTTATAGTTAAATTTCATGTTAGAGAGCAGGTGTAGATTCTTAGGTACATGGTACAAATTTGATATTTACAATATGTACATATGTGTGGTAGCCTATAGATCATAGTTAGAGAGGCTAGTAATCATAGCTGGAGAGGGGTTTAGAGGTGGAGAGAGACTTATAGGACTAGGTGGGGAGAATGCAGTTCCATTTTCTGTTAGAGTAAAGGTAGGAATGTAATTGAAATTTAAAGGTTTCAAAGTTTGCACAGGTCCTTAGAGAGGAAGGAAAAGAATTCCATTTTTTGCTAAGGAAAAGGATAGCAGGAGTTGACCAGCAGGGTGATTGGTTTTTCGGACACAGATTAGGTTTTGGTGAGTAGATCTGAGAGTTCTCTGAGGGGTGTAGGGGAGAAGGATGTTGCATAGAGCAGGGCACTTAGAGGGTTGAAAGATTAGTTTGTGGGCTGTGGTAATCTGAAGATAGTCTAGATGGTTGGAGAGTTCAAGCCAGTGTAACAAATTAAGGGCAATACAGTGATGGGAGGTGTATTTGGCTTTGGTGACAAATTCAGAAATCTTATTATAACAGACTTCCAATTTTGAAGTGAATGTGACAGATAAGTTAGTTAATAGAGGAGCGCCATACATTAGTGAGGGGAGTAGATAGGTAGTGGCAAGTGTTTGTCTGGTGGAAGGAGAGAGAAATTGGATGTTCCTGTATAGCATACCAAGTTTTATATGGGTTTTCTTAATGTTTTGCTGGATGTGAGTGTCGAATTTCAGGTGTTCATCAATAGTGACCCCAAGTAGTTTGGCAAAGGGAACAACCTCTTTAGTGGAGTTATTTTGGCTAATGATTTGGAATTATTTTTATCAAGAGGGGAAGCTTTTAAGGGAGAGAATAATAGTATTTTGGATTTATTGGCATTCAGTGAGAGGTGATTCTGAAGCATCCAATTTTCAGTGGTGGAGAAAGCAGCTTGGGTAAGTGTCTGAAGCTCTGGGAGGTTGGTGGTACTGCAGATTAATGTGGAATCATCTGCCTATTATACAGTTTTGGTATTGGGTATGGCTTTGTGGAAATTGTTAATAAAGATGTTAAACAGCATTGGACCGAGTATGGATCTCTGGGGAACCCCAGTGGGGGTGGGAATGAAGGTTGAGGTGTCTGTCCCCCATTTTACAGTTTTAGATCTATTGGAGAGGTAGTTAGACAACCAGGACAAGGTATTCTGGGAGATACTGAGGTCGGAGAGATGCTTTAGGAGATGGGTGTAGGAGATGGTATCGAATGCCTTGGACAGATCTAGAAGAGCAGTAGAAGCTATTTTTCCAGAGTCTCGGGCAAGATTTATTGTCTCTAGGGAGGAGAGAAGTGCAGTGGTAGCACTATGAACTGGACGGAAGCCATGTTGGGTTGGAGTGATTAGTTGGTTATTGGCTAAGAATGGCATGAGCTGAATGTTAATGCATTTTTCTAGTAGTTTGGAAATTGGGGAGAGGATGGCTATGGGGCGGAAGTTGGAAATGTTATTGTTTTTGCCTCCTTTATGGAGAGGTAGAATGAAGGCAGTGTGCTATAGTTTGGGAACATAAGATTCCTGCATGGATCTATTGATCAGTATGCTAATGGGAAGAGCGATACCATCTGCGGCTATTTTTAGGAAGGAGGATGGGATATTGTCAGGAGCATTGAAGCAAGGTTTTAATTTGGAGAGTAATTTTTTTATATAGGATGTTGAGATGGGTTTAAGGTTAAATATAGGCAGGGGGTTGGGGTATTGTAGGTGGTGGTGACGAAAGGGTGGATTGAGGGGAGGGGTTATTGTTAGGGAAGGTTTTGGTCAGTTTAACTATGGAGTTAGTGAAGAAGGAGGTGAATAGAGAGGCTATTTCAGGGTCAGATTTGCTGGTGTCAGGGCAGGAGTTGCTTTTGGTACCTGGGTTGAGAAGAGAATTAATGGAGTTCCAGAATTGTTTTGGGCCTTTAAATTGGTTAGATTGGAGTTTAATATAGTAGGACTTTTTGTCTCTGATGATTTGTTTTTTAGCAAGGTTATAGAGTTGTTTATATTTAAGAAAAGTTTCAGGCTGCTTGTTTTGTTGGTATGTTTTCCAGGATTTGTCTCTTTGTAGCATAAGGTTTTTGGTATCTTTGGTTAGCCAAGGGGCGGATTTGGTTTTTACTCTTTTTGTTCTTGGTGGCGCTAGGGAGGTGAAGATGTTTAAGAAGGAGGATTTTAAAAATTCTACGGCATTATCTAGTGAAAGGGTTTTTGGTGGGTTCCAATTTGTTTCAGAGAGTTAGAGAAGATAGTTGGGTCAAAGTTAGTGCGGTTATATGTGTGGATGATGTGGTGTAGGTGAAGAGAGGAGTGGGTAGCTCGGTAGATAAATGCTGGCAAGTGGTCTCCTATAGGGTCGGGTGTGATGCCAGAGTTTAAGATTTTATTGGGATGGGAAGCTAGGATCCAGTCTAGTGTGGTACCTGGGGGGTTAGTTTTATTAGGCCTGGTGATGGAGTTAGTAATTTGTGTATAGTTAAATAGATTGATGGATATGGGATTGGGGTTATTGATTTTATTCCAATCGATGTTTACGTCTCCAGGTATATAGGTTTCCTGCTTAATATTGGTCAAGGTCCAGACAGTGGCGGCTGGTGACTTCAAATCAAAGGGGGGCTGCAGGAGACAGCTGAATGGGTGGGGTCAAGGGGAAGGGGTGTGGCCAACTAGAAAGGGGAGGAGCTATGCTCAAAACCACAAAAACTAACTTTAATTAAATATGCTGCCCTGGGTGGCAAACCATCATTATGAGAGTCCAATCAAGACAAAAATAAGTGTAGAAGAATAAAAATAGTTCAATGCATTGGCTGCATGACAGCTTACTTAATATCTAGATGGAAACAAAAGGTTGTGAGGCATGAAAAAAATAAATTACTTTTTAAATACATTATTGGAATGCCAGTCAAAGACAAGTACAAGAAAAACCAGAAGCACTCAACTCAAACCACTTCTCCTTGCACTGCAGTTCTAATTATAATTTATATTCAGCTTTATTAAAGTACCAAGTAACATGCTGAAAGTAGAAATCTCTGTGATGCCCCCACTTGTAAAAATGTTTCTTATCCAAAAAAGACCTGCTGCCTGACAACTATCTACTTGTTTCATGGGGAAAACATGAAAGTAAACAATGAAAAGCAAACAAGAAACAAGCTCAAGATACATTGCTTAAAGGATTACTGTACAGGTTATGGACCACACATGATTGGCATTCTGTTTAGTTTCCGGGTAAAGTCTGTAGAGATGACTGGAAGTCTCCAACAAGTGTAATGAGCTGTTTAAAATAATGGAATCCTGTCCTTTAATACCCAAGGCTTATACATTATTTAGTCAAGTATTCTCTGCATGGCAACAACAGAAAGGCTTTCAATGCTGGCAATTCTTTAACAGTATGCTTATTAAAGCTTACTTGCATCTTACGATCTCAGACAAGCTTACCTTATGGTCATAAAGCATTGCTACTTAAACACAGAGCAACAGGCACTTTGAGTAATAAGCATAAATCAACAGTACAAAAATATGACAGAAACCAGACCGTTCTGTAAAAATCAAGGACAGATGAAAAGCCACTCTAGTACTTGTGTCTACCTTGGATGGGTGGGATTCTCTGCACATTTACACTGCATAACTACTCCTTGACTTGCTTCGACACATCCAGAGTCACTACATGGGGGAGTGGGGTGTAACAAGTATGTCACAGTTTGAAATGTCTCTGGCTGACTTGTGATGGCCCTGACACATTTGTCATACCTCTCAACCTCAGAGCAAGAAATCTGGACAAAGCCATACAAAGAAATGGGACAAAGGCCCAAAAATAAGGACAATTTTTAAAATATTGCTCTTATAAACTTAGAAAGCTAATAGAGGTCTTGCATTAGTATGAATTTTCTGAATGGTATGAAATCTGAAACTCAAATGTCTGTCATTATTTTCTAACTTCAGTCTTTAATTATTTGTCTCTAATTTGCCAAAAAAAAACACAATTTTATGAAAAATGGACCAAAAATGTGATGTAAAAATATAAAATAGCAACACAATACAGCTGGGAACCTGTCAAAGAAGGGACACTTTAATATTACTACTGCTAACTTGAGCAGCTAACAAAATAAAATAATCTACATGCATTTCTGAAATAAAAGTAATCTGATTATTACAGTTATTTCTTAATTATAAACCCTCCATGTTTTCTTCCAAAATTGCTATTTTGCGGAGGGATCATTAGGGGAAGAGCAACATTTTGAGCCAAAATCAGGGACAGTTCAGAGGTTTGGCTATGCCTAATTCTATAAAGCAATTTATTTGCATGTACCTCTCAACCTGTTAATGCAATAAATCTGGACAAGGCCAAATATATTGAGGGAACATATAAACAGTACTAAAAATTTCTCTTGTATAAACTGGGACATAAATCTGGACAAAGCCAAACATATTGGGGGAACATATAAACAGTACTAAAAAATGCTCTTCTATAAACTGGGACAGTTGATAGAACAGGTCTTACTTTAGCATGCATTTTTCTGAAGGTTATGAAGTCTGAAACTAGTGTGTCATTATTTAGTGACTTAATTCCTAAATGATTTGCCAGAAAACCACAAATTTTATGAGGAACAAACCAAAAATAAGAAGCAAAAAATCTATTCATTCTTTGAAAACCTGGGCAGTTGGGAGGTATAGTTCAGCTGGGGCTGTCTAAGTTTGCCGCCCTTCCCCCTCACAAAACCATGGTCAAATGGAGCCTCCCTGCAGCCATTCCAATGATCCATTACTTTGCTATTTCACTCCATTTACCATAAACACTAATGTGCATACTGATTTACTTCTATGATGATTTGAACTTCATTTGAAAGTTTTATTTTGCATTTTACAGCACAAACACTAAGACATCTGCTAAACAAACTTGGCATTAAAACTTCTCTGCCCTTGAAACCCACATTCATTGAAACAACATTAAAACCCACATTAAAAAAGAAAATACATTTTACCCGTGGCAGATAAAAAATAATTTTGGGCTGTTTTCAAATCATAGGCCCCTTGCATATGAAACATACATGTGCTCTTTGATACACCTTCCTATTGCTTTGAACATTTTTCCAGTAAACAATGAAACAAAACTGTCCAATTCAGAACATTTCCATCATAAAAGTCTACTCAAACTTCTACAGTCCACTATTATCAGTAAATATGCACAATTCTACAGTCCACCATTATCAGTAAATATGCACAATCTCTGAAGTAGTAAAAAAGTCATCTAAATAATTCCACGTTAAATAAATCAGTAATGAAGAGGTTGCTGCTAGCAATCACCTTTATATTTCATGGTTTCATCGAAAAATAAAGTGTCTGATGCCCCTGAGGAATAAATTGCCTAAATTACATCAAAAATAAGCTAGTAATATTGCAATAGGAAATGGATGGCAAACTGATAACAGGAAAATTCAAAAACAGAAAACGCCAGCGAGTGTTGGCAACAGTCACATCCAAAAATCATTTATTGATGTAGGGAAGAATAATCCCCCTAGAACTCCATAATAATGAAAACCATCATCAAACCGGTTTCGGCTCCTCAGAGCCTTCTTCAGTGAAGTACAAAATACACAGTCAGAGTATCAGAATACATCCATATATATGGGTAAAACATACATAAAGACCAATCACAACACAGCATTGACAATTATTATAATTGGTCATTAAGGCCAGGTGAAAACAAAGCTCCAAGTTTTATAATCCATTTTCTTTCCTTGGAGCTAAGTAATTCCTGCCAGTACTGTTTGTCTTTGCATCTCCCCCTAATATAATCAATAATAACAAACTTAAAAGAAGCTGATACATGTTTTAAACAATGTTTATATAATGCATTGCTGGTACGTTTATTTTTAATATCACTCAAATGCTCACAAATTCTAAGGCGAAAAGCCCTAGAGGTCTTTCCAACATAGAAAGCAGAACAAAAGAACAGATCTTTTCTTGAGGCCCAGGATGATCTGACACATAGGTTTATTAGGAGGGGTTATCGTCCAGGCATTGTACATTTAGCCAAAAGATCTGTGTCCAATATTAACAGGGAAGATTTATTATCATATAGAGATAAGAACAATATTATCAAGCCACAACCCTTACGTCTGGTGACCACGTATGGACGTAACACACAGGGTTTTAAAAATATTATACACAGACATTGGAACATTCTTAAAGCTGATCAGAAACTTAATTCTTTGCTTCCAGATATATGTTCCTTTTCATTTAGAAGGGGACAGACTATTGGTTCCAAATTTAGTCATTATAAAAGAGTTGGTTTGGATTTTTCTGCCTCTACCCAGTTGTCTATTTTGGGCAAACCCATTGTTGGATGTATGCCCTGTGGACATTGTTCTTTTTGCATTCGTGTTTCACGCACCAGTGAATTTAGTAGTAAAAACACTTCAGATGTTTTTGACATCAAATTTTGGGCTAATTGCAACACTGAGTGGGTCATCTATTTGGTGACCTGTAATTGTTCTGCTTTCTATGTTGGAAAGACCTCTAGGGCTTTTCGCCTTAGAATTTGTGAGCATTTGAGTGATATTAAAAATAAGCATTCAGCAATGCATTATATAAACATTGTTTAAAACATGTATCAGCTTCTTTTAAGTTTGTTATTATTGATTATATAAGGGGGAGATGCAAAGACAAACAGTACTGGCAGGAATTACTTAGCTCCAAGGAAAGAAACTGGATTATAAAACTTGGAGCTTTGTTTTCACCTGGCCTTAATGACCAATTATAATAATTGTCAATGCTGTGTTGTGATTGGTCTTTATGTATGTTTTACCCATATATATGGATGTATTCTGATACTCTGACTGTGTATTTTGTACTTCACTGAAGAAGGCTCTGAGGAGCTGAAACCGGTTTGATGATGGTTTTCATTATTATGGAGTTCTAGGGGGATTATTCTTCCCTACATCAATAAATGATTTTTGGATGTGACTGTTGCCAACACTCGCTGGCGTTTTCTGTTTTTGAATTTTCCTCTTTTTGGGCGTGCGAGGGTTTCACGGGCATCTGCCTCTTGTTTGGACTGCCTTTATACAGTTGCTGGGAACCGTTGTTGGCTGGTTCACCATCCATGCTTGTTTCTATTTTCATTTAATTTCGTCATTGTATCAGAATTATATTTTCAAGAACTTCACTTCAGGTTTTGACTAATTATATATATCATCCTATATGCAGGAGTGTATATTTGATATATGGCTGCTTTAATGCCATATGGTTGCGTTTGGATTTCTACGCAACCGCACTTCCTGTATGGTTCATTTGCGAACAGTTTCTACACATTGGAGGACTTTTCCACGTCAACGTCAGTCTCGACTGGTTTTGCGTTTTTGTTCTAGTTAAACGGACTGAATGTACATTTGTGGTGGATTGTATTGCAAAAGTTTTGTCTTATGGTGATTTCATTGGATTATAGTATCATTTTTGATACGCATGCCTATGTTCATTTTGGGTATGTGTAGGTAAGCGTGTAGATTGTCCTTTTTTTGATAAATGCATCTGTATTTCAATGCAATGTGGCATGGTTAGGGTAGACTATATACATGTAGCCACTTTTACTTGTTATTTTCACTTGTATTGTTGATATTTTTAAATGCTGGTTATATTTCGTTTGATGTTCGACGTTTGAGTGAACACTAGATACACAATTACATTCATTTGGCCCCTAAAAAAGCGTTATGTTGTGGCCATTATCTACATGTTAAATGTTCATTTATTCATGTATGCCTAGATTTCTATCAGGCATGTTTAGGCAAGCTTGTGGCTTGTTTTTTTGATGAACATATCTACATAACAGTTCAATGTGGTATGGTCAGGTCAGAATATCCACTTGTATTCATTTTTTACTATTCGTATTTGTATTGCTGACATTTTTTAAAAAATGCCGGCAATATATATTGTTTGGTGTTCGCTGTTTCAGCTAACATCATATATACATACCATCATATTTGTGGTAGGCTTGGCAAAGTGATATTTTTCACTTTTTGGCTATTATCTATATGTTAAGCGGCTATTTTTATTTGCCACTTCTACTCACCCTTGTTACTTGCATTGCTGGCATTTTCAAATACCAGTTTTGAATTGTGTGGTGCTCGCCGTTTAAGCGAACACAATATATACTCAATTGGGATTTTTTGGGGCCTGGCAATTGGTATTCTTCATTTTTGGATTATCATTTATTGGTTATATGTTATACATACCAGTCTTGTTCTAGGCTGTTGATGTGTACTATTGGTCGAATTTGTGATTTATTGTGTTTTGATTTTTACTGTTCATTGCCGCATTGGTTTATGTGGCATGTTTTTTCATCTATTCCACCAGCATCTCCCCCTAATTTTAGATTTACAATTATTTTGGTGTTAACTTTTCTAAGTGGTTTTCATATATATCTAGTTTAAATCATTTGTGCTTTAACATTGTGATATTGTCCATACTTTTGGGTCACTTTTCAAATTTGTGCTGAATGACTTGGATGTTTATTTATACACAGATTTCACTCAGTCTGATTTTTTTTTGTCATTTTTGACAGCGCTTTTTCCATATTTTTTAGTATGGTTTTGAGGCGTGGGTTTATTCTAAACAGTTTTTGCTTTTACATTTGGCATGTTATAATGTAGATGATTCGCATGGCTTTGAAGGAGTGTTGAGTATTCAGTATATATATATATATATATATATATATATACATCTGATACACATTCGTACTGACAGTCCATGTTGGACTAACAGTGGATTATTAATCTCGGAACAGTCAGATGTTTGTTTTTCTTATTGTTATTACAACATTGCCAATAACAGATTATTGGCTGATGTGCATACATTTTTGGTGCCTAACAGGGTCCTTTGGGTTAATTTTTTACCATTATTATTGCGGGACATTTTTTTCCTTTTTGAACTGTCACTTTGTGGTCCATTTTAGATATACATTAATATTATTGAGCCACAGGTTTTTTGGAGTCAACCTTACCATTTCAATAATATATTTATGGGTGTGTTAACCTATACTGATTTTGCTGATTATCACTGACACAAAATATTGATTGTAAATTTTTTGAATTATTTCAGCATACCAGGCGGTTTATGGTCAACATGTAAAGACATATATTATGGTATCTTATATTCCAAACTGTTTGGTAGAGTTTATAATTGGTCCTTTGGAATATTTGATCACACTATATATAGTTTCCACTGGATATGTTTATACCAATACGCAGCAATACGACTTTTTGAAGTTGTTAGGTCGGTTTGGCTGTTTTATTGTATTGGTTTATTAAGTTGGTTATTGATCCATAAGACTTATACACAATACCAAGTGATGTTATAGATTATTACAATTATTGGTATTTGGTGCATAATGGTCTTTTTTTGGATCATTGTCCAGATATTATTATAGCCTTTTAGGCTTGATGTTGGACACTATATAACAATCATTTTTTGTGCCAGTTTGAATATCAACGTGTCACTTATTAGACATCATTTATTTGGTGATATTTTTGGTTTTTATTTGATTTGGTTTGGTTGGGTTCAATTCTGAGGTTATTAACATGGCTCTTTCACCCATTATACAGGGTTTATCTTCGGATATGGATGATTTATCCGTGTTTGGTTTAGACAAGCATGGTTTGTCATCCACTACTGATGTTTTTGGGTCTGATTTGGACGCACAATGTGAGATATTTTTCAATAGATTGGGTAAAAATATGAAGATGGTTAGGACCAATGTGTGGCATCTACGTTTATTTAAAGCATATCAGTAGAAACACATTACTCCACGGGGCCTTAGGGTTAAGGTACAACCTTAGGTCTCTAACATTGATGACCAGCTCATTGAGGATTGGGGTCATATTCAACAATTGGCTTCTTCCAAATTTGTGGATGCTTTGGCCAATTTTTATGAGAGTAAGGTGCAACAAGGTGTTAAGGATTTGGAAACTGTCTGCTTGGAGACCAACAAGTTTGAAACTTGTGACTCATTCATGACACAGGTCAAAAAACTAACTACGGATTTATCCAAAATGGAAAGCACTCTAAAGGATAGGAAAATTAAAAAATTCCTTAGGGATGTAGGTGATTATGAGAGGGGTAAACCCTTTGATACATCCAAGAATGTTTCTTTTAGACTACCTAGAGATGAGAATAAATATGATAAAAGGTCATCCACTCCTAAAAGAAAAAGGCCCAAATCTATTCTTAAGAAAAATTTTGTTTTTTCCAATGGTACCTCTGGTGAGGACACTTCCTCTAACACAGAAGGTGAACTTGATACACATTCAAGAGAGGGGTCACCTAAAGCTAAAAGGAATAATTCTTCACACCCTCCCAATTCAGATACAGACGAGGGGGGCAGAAACATAAGAAACGAAACATCCAAACAAAGTCTGGAGGCACTTTTGAAAATCATGACACAACATTAAGTTTTCATTCTAATGTTCACAATATTTCGTCTGTTGATTTGACTAATGCACAACTTAAATTATTAAATAAAGGGCTCAATTTTGTCCCTGGGTTTTTTGTTTCTGAACAATCTTTGGCTCAGGATGTGATAAACTTTTGTCGAATTTTGAATCTAAATTTGTTTTTTGACAACATTGATCGTGACACATCCTGTGATACATGTTGTGATTTCAGGTTTAAAAAATCGACATTTAATCCACCAATGTCACATTTAGTGGGGGTATTTCAGAAAAATGTCCTTCAAGATATACACTGTCATCTTAAGGACTTTCCCATTTCTTACAACAATTTGTCTGTTGAAGAAACACTTAGTTTGGATGAGCTGATTAATAACAAAGATTTGGTGATTGTTCAAGCTGACAAAGGCGGAGCGGTGGTGATACTGGATAAGGCTGCCTACGACAGTGAGGCCATGAGACAATTGGGTGACAAACAATATTATAGGCAGATGTTTTTGGACCCCTCACCCCACTTTCAGCGTGAAATTGGCCAGTTTTTGACTGAGGCAGTTGAGGAGGGTATTATTACACTATATATTAAAGAACAACTAATGGTAGATTCACCTAAGAAACAATATTTATATTTGTTACCTAAGATCCATAAACATGCCACAAATCCACCTGGTCGACCCATTGTCTCTGGGCATGGGTCTCTCACTGAACCATTGTCTGAATATCTAACCCAATATTTAAAACCTTTATTGGGTTTTATCAGAGCAAGAATCCAGGACACCACCCAATTTTTGGACATTATTAATAATTCTCAACTTGAATCACATTGGCTATTATGCACTTTGGACATTACCTCTCTTTATACCAACATTCCACACTGGGCAGGTTTACAAGCATTGGACTATTGGTTGGCTAGATCAGGTTTATATCAACCTGGATTTAATACATTTCTTGTATGCCTTACAGAATATGTTTTGTCCAGTAACGTTTTTTATTTTCAAAATCTTTGTTACTGGCAAACAAAAGGTACTGCTATGGGTGCATCTTTTGCACCCATATATGCAGATCTTTGTATGGCGTATATAGAAGAAATTGTGATCTATGATCACAATCATAATATTTATATGTGTGAGATGGACATTTGGCGTCGTTATTTGGATGACTGTTGGTTGGTGTGGAAAGCTGATGAACATTATCTTATGGAGTTTCTTGAATATCTCAATGATAACATATGGGGGATTGAATTTAAACTGACCCACCATGTGTCGAGGATAGTATTTCTTGATGTTGAAATCATTAGAAATCAGGATAATACTTTGTCAACCAGGATGTTCAGAAAATTTCCTGAATTTAACTCATTATTACATGCTACCAGCTTCCACCCACAACATGTCATCCAAAATATACCCAAATCCCAATTTTTGAGAGCTAGAAGAATCTGCTCTAGCCAACAATCTTTTCTTGAGGCCCAGGATGATCTGACACATAGGTTTATTAGGAGGGGTTATCGTCCAGGCGTTGTACATTTAGCCAAAAGATCTGTGTCCAATATTAACAGGGAAGATTTATTATCATATAGAGATAAGAACAATATTATCAAGCCACAACCCTTACGTCTGGTGACCACGTATGGACGTAACACACAGGGTTTTAAAAATATTATACACAGACATTGGAACATTCTTAAAGCTGATCAGAAACTTAATTCTTTGCTTCCAGATATATGTTCCTTTTCATTTAGAAGGGGACAGACTATTGGTTCCAAATTTAGTCATTATAAAAGAGTTGGTTTGGATTTTTCTGCCTCTACCCAGTTGTCTATTTTGGGCAAACCCATTGTTGGATGTATGCCCTGTGGACATTGTTCTTTTTGCATTCGTGTTTCACGCACCAGTGAATTTAGTAGTAAAAACACTTCAGATGTTTTTGACATCAAATTTTGGGCTAATTGCAACACTGAGTGGGTCATCTATTTGGTGACCTGTAATTATTCTGCTTTCTATTTTGGAAAGACCTCTAGGGCTTTTCGCCTTAGAATTTGTGAGCATTTGAGTGATATTAAAAATAAACGTACCAGCAATGCATTATATAAACATTGTTTAAAACATGTATCAGCTTCTTTTAAGTTTGTTATTATTGATTATATTAGGGGGAGATGCAAAGACAAACAGTACTGGCAGGAATTACTTAGCTCCAAGGAAAGAAAATGGATTATAAAACTTGGAGCTTTGTTTTCACCTGGCCTTAATGACCAATTATAATAATTGTCAATGCTGTGTTGTGATTGGTCTTTATGTATGTTTTACCCATATATATGGATGTATTCTGATACTCTGACTGTGTATTTTGTACTTCACTGAAGAAGGCTCTGAGGAGCCGAAACCGGTTTGATGATGGTTTTCATTATTATGGAGTTCTAGGGGGATTATTCTTCCCTACATCAATACATGATTTTTGGATGTGACTGTTGCCAACACTCGCTGGCGTTTTCTGTTTTTGAATTTTCCTCTTTCTGGCCATGCGAGGGTTTCACGGGCATCTGCCTCTTGTTTAAACTGATAAAAGGCTCATAGTTAGTATCTTAATTTTCAGTATGGCAGCATTCACCCCTTATGGGAGTAGAACCAACAACCTTCTGCATCAAAAGCAAGTACACAACCTGTTGTGCTATTAGCAATGTGAGCTGACTTAGCATAATCAGCACTAAACTTCTCTTCCCCTGCAGCTCTCAGCTCTTGTAAAATCTACTCAATACTCAACTGCATCTCAACCTCGCAGCACAAGAAGTCTGGAAAAAGCCAAATTTATTGGGGAGGGTCAAAAGGGCAAAAACCAGGGACACATTAAACATTGCTTGTATAATCTTGGAAAGCTGCTAGAATAAAATGATGTGTTACCACCATACATTTTACTGCCAAGGTCCCTGTGCAAAAGAGTCAGAACAACATACCACTATGCCAAATCACCTGCTTTGTGAAAGAAAAATGCTGTGTTACCACCGTACATTTTACTGCCAAGGTCCCTGTGCAAAACAGTCAAGAACAACATACCACTACACCAAATCAGCTGCTTTGTGAAAGAGAGGAAGACTGAAACTTAAATGGCTATCATTTAATGAATTCAGTTCTCACCATAGCTGTCAACCTCTTAGCACAAAACACCTGGACAGATCCAGTAATGAGGGAATACAGCCCTCAAACATATTCAGTGAATTCAGTTCTTGCCATAGCTGTCAACCTTAGCACAAAAAACCTGGACAAAGCCACTAACAGGGTATTACAGTCCCAAAAATAAGGACAAATTTCAAATAGTCATCTTATAAACTTAAAAAAATGCTATAATAAAAGGTTGTGTTACTGTATATTTATTGCTAGAATAAAAAGTTGTTTTTACTATGTATTTTCTGAAGAATATGAAGTCTGAAATTCAAATGCCTGTCAATTTTACTTCTGATGGAACAAAAACAATTTTCAGCAGAGGCCCAGGGAGAAATACTGTAGACACATGTCTTTGTAAAATGGCAGGACACCACAGCAAATCCACACAAACACAGGGATAAGATGCAGACACCACACAGAAGGCACCCCAGCCAAGAATCAAACCAGAAAACCTATAGCTGTGAGGCAACAATACTGCCACTGCACCATCAAATATGTAAGGAAGTAAACATTCAGAAACCTGAAGTCTGAAATTCAAATGCCTGTCAATTTTAACATTTGTTAATCAGGACAGTCTGACTTGGAACAAAAAAAACAATTCTCAGCAGAGGCCCAGGAAGAAATAATGCAAACATGTCTTTGTAACATGGGAGGACACAAAAGCAAACCCACACAAACACAGGGAGAAGATACAGATCCCCCCACAAAGAAGGCACCCCAGCCAAGAAGCAAACCTGAGAACCTGCAGCTGTGAGGCAACAATGCTACCACTGCACCATCAAATATCAAGCATTGCAGCATTTACAAACCACAGATATTATGAGGAACAGATCAGATCAAATATGAGGCAAAAACCTGCAATTTTGTTTACAAATGGTGATGGGTAGGGAATTCAGGTCTTTAACACCTGCATACAAGGTACAGGGTTCAAGCCTGAGGTATTTCCTACCACACCACCATGAGCCTAACCACCAGTATATTGCACCTGGGGCATTTTCACACACACACACACACACACACACACACACACACACACACACACACACACACACACACACACACACACACACACACACACCCCTTGTACATCCACTTACCTGGTCCTGTAGTAAATCCCTGTCCGCAAAACCACCGGTAAATCCCTGTCCCCCGACGAGACTGCTGCTGAAAACCCATGCAAATCCAACCCTGCCCATCGCGAGCTCTTCCCCTGCAGCAAACTCCAATCCAGACCCGAGATCCTTCCCCAACGAACTCCTGACTGCCGACTTTGCAGTCTGACCCTGACGCATTTCCCCAGTGAATTCCCAGGCAGTCTATGCAGTTTAAAACTGCATAGACTTGTGGGAGCGCTCCTGTCCACGTTTCTCAATCAGGACTGCTGCTGAGACAATCTGCGCATGCTCCATGCTCCAGACTGTCTCAGCAGCAGTCTCGACTAGTGCGCATGCGCGAAGTCTGCGAAATTTTAAAATATTTTTTTCTTTTTATTTTTTTTATTTTTTTAGTTTGAAGTTGAGGGGGCTGCAGTCCGGCAGTCCAATAGCATGGGCTGCCCTTGGGACCAGAGGAGTATGTCCTCCAGAGTAGTGGTTTTGTTACCAGGGGGGATATAGAGAGCAATGATACAAATGCTTTTGTGGTTATTTAATTTTAGCAGGCCCGTTACTAGTTCTGCATTATTGAATGTGGGGATAGGATTAGGGTATGGAGTGATGGATAGTAGGTTAGAGTAGATTAAGGCTACTCCACCACCTTTTCTGTTTGGGTGGTTGTGTCTGAGGGATTGGAATCCAGGAGGAAGGATTTCAGAGTCACTAATGTGAGGTTTTAGCCATGTTTCTGAAATGGCTACAATGTTGGGTTGTAGTTCAACCAGGCATGGAATTGGGTTACTTTATTTCTTAAACTTTGTGCATTAATGGTGAAGAATTTGAATTATGTATGGTTAACTTTATAGTCTGAGGCAGGGAGATTAGCAGTACAGGAAGTGTTTGGTCCAAGATTTGGATATATGTCTCCAGCTAAGCAGAGGTAGTTGAGGAAGGGTAGTAGCATTTTTGATTTGGTGTTTAGTAGTTGTGGGAAGTAAAGTATTAGCTTAGGAGTATAGTACTTAGATGAAGGGGGAAATAATTTTATTTTGAAGTAGTGGAGTGGGTTGGGTTGAAGTAGTGAAGCAGATATGTTTTGGGAGTGTGTTTTTGAGTGATAAGAAAGGAGGTTGGGAATGGGGGGATAGGATAGGAAGGGTGGGTCGAGTAGGTTGTGGGAGTAGGATGTAGTGAGATATAAAGGGAGTAAGACTAAAATGCAGATAGTTGGGGTAAAAATCATTTGAGGTAGGAGTCCAGGCATGGTGGATAAGTGTAAAGATATAGTAGTGGAAGATGAATTAGGGAGTTAGGTGGGAGAAAAGGAGTGACTGAGATAGGCAGGTGGAGGAAAAGTGTGGGTTGGGCTGTAGAGGAGGTGATGGGTTGATAGAGAGAGGGAGAGGTTTAGGGTTCCAATAAAGGTAGGAGTACTGGGGGCGGGTGAGAATTGGGGGCAGGGTAGGAGAGCGGAGTGAGCCCATAGAGCTAAAGAGAAGGTGGCTGGCTGAAACCAATCAGCCAGCTGAAGCAGAAAAGTGTGCTTTGTGACTGAAGTACAGGGACAGCAGAGAAAAAATAGGCTGAGGGGGGTAAGGTGGTGAAATACAGCTCAAGTCAAGTCAAAGCAGGCCAGTGGGGCAAGTATAAATGGGAGTGGGGGATAGCTTGGGAAAGAAGGAAAATAGATATAGGAGGTCTTAATCAGTAAGTGGGAGAGCAGTGCCACCTAGTGGTAAAAATATATATGAGGTATATATAGTGGGATGGGGGTTATGAGAGTTTACAACACTCTATGTAGGTGTGGCTAGAGCCAAGCCCAGAGTCAAGCACAATCACTAAAAACTCTAACAGAATAAGGCTATGTACTGTTCATAGTAAGAATAAGAGGTTTTGTTGTGTAGTACTATCAGGTAAGAAATAACTTAAAACAGGCTAGAGTCCAGCATGTAATAGACACAAGTTTGTTGAAACTAACAGGCAGTCTATTAAGAAATGGGAGAAATGGGGGGGGGGTTCCTTGCTGCCAAGCTACTTTACAGCATACCAACTTGCTAGAGAGTACAGTAGATAATGCCTTAAATAAGTATATCGTAAAATGTAAAAACTAAGCCAACATACTTTGCAGATAAGGAGATACTGCAAGGCAAGAGAACAGAGCTGTGTGATGAGCGAGTTTCATTGCAACCGTTTAATGCAGCATGCAGGACTTTTAACAGTACGCTGTCAGTATGGATATGAAAAAGACAAACTTAACCAATAGCTGAGGAGAGAAAAAATAATAAAAATTGATACCAAATATGGAGTTTAGCACACAAAAGATAGATGGAGGTATTTTAGAGAGAACAGAAAGAGAAACTCAAACAATTTTCTTCTGCTTTACTGTAATAGACTTAAGACTTACACTGGTGATATGTGCACAGGTATTTTGGTCCAAAGATCTGCCAAATATACTTTTCCTTGCCATTCCTCTGCTGCCAAGTGCATCATCTGTTTGAGTAACTTTTCCCTCTGTAATTTGTAGCTAGAGACATTTTGCTGACAAGACTTTCTTTCTCTGCTGTTTCCTGGCATGGTTTATTTTACCTACAACAATGGAAGAATTATTAAAAACTCTATTGGATTCACATGTAGAGACAGACTAGACTTTATTACAGTTGGAACACAGTTGCAGGACTGGCTAACCTCATAGCTTCCCTCTCCCCACCTCAAGAATGGTGCTTGCCATAAAGACGTTAAGCAAGATCAATGACCTACAATCATATCTAGTGATATTTGAATGCCATGCCACACAAAACCATACAGACAAATCAGACTGGGCTAAGATATTTCTTTCTCAATTGGCAGGGAATCACTAAAAACCTACATTGACAAGGAAGGGACTGATTACACTGACAATGAGACACTTAAAAACAGCTGCTGGCTAGAGCCATACTAACATCTTAAGCACAAGTTAAAGATATTTAATGCTGACAGCCCGTTAAGAGCAGGTTAGAATTAAAAGATATTTTAAAGCTCTGGTTAGTACCTGATAGCAACATTAAAATGAAAATGTTACAAATTCTAGCTGAAGGCAAATTTACAGATCATTACCTAGTACTTTCAGAAAGTGGGTACTACAAAGGGATCCCAAGGGGAAACAAATCTGACAGGTTGGTAGCTGTTGTAGAACACATATTAGTTAATCACACATTGTTTAAAACTGAATTGTCTGCTTATAAACCCAACACTTCAACAAGAAATATACAATCATCTGTGAAACAAAAATTACCAATTAATGGGTTCACTTGTTTGAAACATGGAGGAAGGGATCACATAGCCAGATTATGGTCCACTAACACTGAATAGAATGCTAGCACTATAAATATGAAACTGGTTTCTATAATTTGTTAAGACTGTAGCTAGAATTAATGAGTCAGTATTATGCCATTGTGTTACAACAGAGCTAATTAAATGTACTGCATTTTTGGTAGGGAAAGAAGTTCAAGCTCTGCTTAATTCTGGAAGCATGATTATCTGTGTCAAAGGCCCCCTGGCATGTAAACATAAAAATTAGTAATAAACAAAAAGTGGAGGTAATATGCATTCATTATGATAAGAATACCCCCTCACACATGCAGAAATTCAAACAGTTGTAGTTTGTCATCTAGCTGCAACCTCTGACTTGACTCATGATGCTATATTAGGAAAATATTTCCATATCTGAAGACATTGTATAAAATTTGGGAAGAGGGTGAATCCACAGAAACAGTGTGACATGCTGATATGCTTAATAAAGACAGGGATATTGCAACAGATGTAAATGCCCATTCAGTATAAGAATGAGGGATCAAGACAGTCACACTTATATAGAGTTCCAGAATAAAAACTAGGAGAAGGGAGTAACACACAGGCTACAAAAAGGACTATAGTCTAGTTGCTCTTAGATGGTAAAAAGGAGGGTGAATCCACAGAAACAGTGTGGCATGCTGATATGCTTAATAAAGACAGGGATATTGCAACAGATGTAAATGCCCATTCAGTATAAGAATGAGGGATCAAGACAGTCACACTTATATAGAGTTCCAGAATAAAAACTAGGAGAAGGGAGTAACACACAGGCTACAAAAAGGACTATAGTCTAGTTGCTCTTAGATGGTAAAAAGGATCCTGTGTTTTACCTGCAACCTCACCAGTGATGGAGCAAAAAAAAAAAAAAAAAATATATATATATATATATATATATATATATATCTATATTTATATATATATATATATATATATATATATATATATATATATATTGTAGATGTCTGCATAAGAACATAAGGTGAAATGGTGGAAAGCCGTTAAGTACAAATCAGTATAATACAGATTGCTGCACAGAGACTTACAAAAATGTTATCACAAAAAGAAAAATGATAAAAGTAGAAGGAAGATGACATGTAAGTGAGAGCCTTCAGAATAAAGAAATGATAATAAGTACCATAAGTGAGATAAATAAGAAAATGCTGAGTCCTAAATCCAGTTCTGTCCACAAGTAACATAAAGCTAGTGAAAGAAAATTCTTAAAAGGTTTGTTGAAATAGTGAAAAAGTTAAAGCAGAAGGAGACTCTTTAGATTCTTTTTCCCTTCTATGCCTGCTGGCCATTAAACCACCTATATCAGACTCAAGTTTATTAATTCCTTAGGGATGGGGATTTTCACTTAGATCCCCAGGGAGGGAACTCTCCAAAAAAGAACATCAACCAGGCATCTTTTGAGGAGTCTGATGATCTCTCTGATATCCTAGTAATGAGAACTATTTTATATGAAGGTCCTAAACTCTCCTCTGGTTGATGTTACTGGCGTATACATTACTGTAAGGACTTCCTACACATCTCTATCAGTGTGTGCATGCTCCTTTGTGCAGTCAACAGCAGCCACCATCACTGGCTACGGTGGTCACACACATCATCCTTGCATCAACCCCTCTCATTTGACTCATTCCCTGTACTTCAGTAATGTTCAGAAGGAACTGCATGGATAGGACAGGCCCCACCCTCCCCTTCCAAGAACAGGTACGCCCATCCTCCCAGCTTTGCCATCATGTCCAAGCTGCCAATCAAACTCATGTCACCTGGGCCATAATCAGGTCTGTGTCCCACTAGGCCAACAGCACTGATCAAAGCAGAAGGAGATTTTTGTCTAGAACTATACTTTGTAGGGACGACATAGACAAAACTGTGGTGCCAGTGTATTTGGAAAAGCAGTTATACTTTCCATCTCAAGACAACCTAATGAAGTAATCTTGAGTTAGTGAACTTACAGGTAAGCCAAATAAATTTTTAAAAAAGTAATATGGGAAGATACTTTAAATAGAGCAAAAGAGAGAATAATAAAGGTTGCAGGGGAAGACAGTGACTAAGATGTTCACAGTAATTATTACTTTTATAAAATATTACATCTTATAAGACAGGAAGAACATTCATCATCAGTTGCTAGTGCCAAAACATTACAAGGCACTAGTTATAAAGGTAACCTGATAGTGTTAGTTGCTAAACTTTATGGCAGTATCAGATTGTGCAGTGATGTTAGGAAACCAAATAGCATTTCAAAGTTTGATAGCTATCTCATGCACAGAAGTGATGACTAGACAGAAGACCTAAGAAAGGCTAGATATTTGATAGCATTAAACTTAAAAAAGAGATACTGGCAAGTACCACTTCACCACACTGAATTAAAAACAGGTGTCATCACCAATGAAGGTCTATTTCAAAACATAGTGTTACCATTTGGTCTACATGGAGCCCTAACTTCCTTTAAGCAACTAATGGCAAAATATTGAGAAGTGATTCATGGTATGCTGCTGCATGGTCATCCATTTTGAGGACCATGTCTGTGTGAGAAACTATAAGGCAGACAAGCATGGCTGTGACTGCTATGAAAAGTAAACTGGGCATGGTGAAAATCAAGCATCTGAGATACCTTACAGAAACAGGAATGGTAAGAGCACAACTTAGAAAAGGAGAGGTCACAACAAATTAGCCTAAACCCTTCACTAAAAGACAGGTGAATGTTTTTGTTATCCTGGGTGGGCACAACAGAAAATCTGAACTTAATTTTTCTAACCGTTGCCTGTTTGTTGACAGATTTCACAAAAGAAAAAGCACTTGAAAATGATATAACATTCCTTTAGGGTAGATAAAGCATTTAATGGAATAAAAAAAGAAGACATGTACTCACCATAACGTTCCATCTGAGTAGTTGTACTTCATTTGCCTTCAACCTGTGGGGAATATGGATCTATATCAGACCTGAGCCGGCAAAGATTACTAGCATTAGCTCCGAGCTCCAGGCTCCTCCCCTTACCCATAATACACCTCCCTTGTCTTCTATCCCCAGATTGAGTTTGTTGAACTTACACTTATAACCCGACCTGATAACATACTTGTGACCTATACTTACAGCCCATAGGCTGAACATGCGCCAAAGGTCCGGGGGAAGGAGGGAGGGATGGTTGAAGACAAATGAAATACAACTACTCAGAGGGAACGTTATGGTGAGTACATAACTTCTTTATCTGAAGTAGTTTACTTCATTTGATCTTCAACCTGTGGGACAGAGTTCCCAGCTACTAAACTCCTGGGTGGCCCTCATGGAAGGATATTCCTAAGCACTGCAGTGCCAAATGATGCTCTCCTTCTAGATGTCAAATCCAATTTATAATGGGAGATAAACGTATGAGATGAGGACCAAGTAGCTGCCCAGCAAATGTCATCTAAAGACACCCTAGACCAGAAAGCTGCAGATGTAGCCATGGACCTAGTTGAATGAGCTTTAACCTGACCTGGAGGAGACATGCCTTTATCCTTGTAGACCTGCAGGATGCATGGAGAAATCCATCTAGCTATCATGACCGTGGAAATAGGCTTGCCCAGAAAGGGTCTATAGAACTAAATAATTGATCAGATTTACGAAAATGTGTTGTCCTGTGTAAATAGAATTGTAACTGTCTGTGAACATCCAAAATGTGTAGTTTGTATTCCATTTTGTTGGTAAAACTGGAAAAGAACACAGGCAAATTTATAGTCTGATATATATTGACTGTTGATGCCACCTTAGGAAGAAAGGATGGATTGGTTCGAAGGGAAACTCTAACTTTATGAAAAATCATGTACAGAAATTTTATGGACAAGGCCTGTAATTCTGAAACCCTCCTAGCAGAAGTAATAGTGACCAGAAAGGCTGTTTTCCATGATAGAAATTTTAGATCAACAGTAGCGGCAGGCTCAAAAAGCGGGGTGACCAGAGCTTGGAGAACCATAGTAAGGTCCCACGGGGGACAGGATCTTTAACCAGAGGGCGTAGCAAAAAGGTGCCTTTGATGAAGGCTTTACACAGTCTAGAAGATGCCAAGGATGCAGAATTCTCACCCACATGAAAATGAGAAATGGCAGCCAATTGAACTTTGACAGTAGAAGAACTAGCTCCGTGCTGGAAAATATCAGCTAGGAAATAAAGAATAGCAGAAATAGGAGCCGTGAAAGGATCTAAACTCCTCTGAGAGGCCCAGAAAGAAAAATGTTTCCACTTGCTGCGATAAACCTTTCTGGCTGAAGACTTATGAGCAGCTACCCAAATAGACTTATCTGAGGAGGAAAGTCCAGGAGTCCTAGCAATCATGGGAACTGGAGCAGCCAAGCCGTGAGATTCAGGCTGTCTAGATTTGGATGAGGCACCTCTGATGAGTGTGAAATCAGATCCTGAAAGGGATCTAGGATCCAAGGTGGAGCCAGAAGGTGAGACCAAAGGAAGGGAAGCCATATCTGATGAGGCCAGAATTGGACAATGAGGATCACCTTACCCACCAGTCGACAAGCTTTCTGCAGAAACCTCATGATAAGCATATAGAAGATCGGGAGGCCAAGCATGAACTAGAGTGTCTCTGGGGGACTCCCCCAGCAGGGGGTTCAGAGCGAAAACCCTGCTGTACTTCGCATTGGAAGGAGATGCAAAGAGATTGCAGCAAGGTTGACCCCACTCGCTGATTCAGAGACCTCTCATAAGGCATCAGAATGGTCCGACTTAGCATGTCCACTAGAATGTTGGACCGTCCCGGAATGTGCATTGCAATAAGAAAGTGACCGGTGAAGATTGCCCATTCCCACACTCTCATGGCCTTGTGACAAAGGGGATAAGATCTGGTCCCTCCCTGTTTGTTGATGTACCAGACTACCGACATGTTGTCTGAACAGCAATCATCCCCAGAGAAAGAAAGACATGAAGGCCCTGCAATGCTAGAAGGACCGCCCTCATCTCTAGGACATTGATATGCAAACTGGTCTCTATGGGAGACCACAGGCCTTGGACTGTCCTCCTGAACAATGCCCCCCCACTCGAGTTGGGAGGCATCTGTGGTCACTGTAGATTGGGCCGGGGATGGAACAAAGGGATCGTCCCTCCAAAATATCCGGAGAGTTCATCCACCATATGAGGGATGACCGACACACTTGACTTAGGTGGCTAGGATAGGTTAGTGGTAAATCCAACAGGGATTACTGAACCGCCAAAGTCCACTGAAGAATCCGCATGTTTAGTCAGACACACGGAAGGAGAGTTATAGTTGCCGCCATCGAACCTAGGGCCATCAATATAGATTCCACTGTCAGGAGATGAGAATGGTAAATTAGGGAGACATGCATCCTGAGTTTTGAACTCTCTCTGCGGTCAGGAATACTTTGCCCTGGAGTGTGTCTATCCTAGCACCAATGTAGTCCATCACCTGTACAGGCTCTAGTAGAGACTTGGATGTGTTGATTGTGTTACCTAAACTCAGGGCAAGTGTCAGAAAGCAGTCCCTGGTTTGGGAATGTAGACACCTGGTGGGAGCAGTGAAGAGCCAATCATCCAGGTACGGATAGACCTGAATCCCCTGAAGCTTCAGGTGAGCTGCTACCACCACCATCACTCTGGTAAACACCCTGGGGGCTGTGGTGAGACCAAAGGGTAGGGCTTGAAATTGGTAATGATTGGCCCCTATCCAGAAGTGGAGGAACCTCCTGGAGCTTTTGTGCATTTTTATGTGATAACAAGCATCCTAGAGCTCTAACGAGCACATCCAGTCACTCTCTTGCAGGTAAGGCATGATGGACTATATTGTGACCATTGGGAACTTTTCTTTGGCCACTGACAGGTTCAGGGTAGAGAGGTCCAGAATGGGCCTTAAGACCCCATTTTCTTTGGCACCAAAAAGAACCTGGAGTAGCAGCCCGATCCAGGCTGATTTGGGGGGACAGTTTTGATGGCTCGTTTTCCTAGCAGCTTGGAAATTTCCTGTGCTGCTGCTTCCCTTTATGTGAGTGGAATATCTGGGAGGTGTTTGGAAGGGGATGGAGAACCCACAGGGATAAAATATCCTCTAGATATGATTTGCAGCACCCAGTGGTCCATTATTATGGACGACCATTCCACTGAGTGCAAGGCAAACCATCCCCCTGACTGCCTCCAGAGTAGAGCAGTCAGGCAACCCCTCAGGGTTGCTGCCCGGGTCTGTCCGAGGAAGGTTCTCAAGACACGAAGTTTCGTGGATCCTCTCACCCGGCATCCATTCAGTCTCCCTCTGCCTCTGGAGGAAAAAGAGCCCTGAGTGTCCCGGGAATACTGAGACTTGCGGAACCACATCTTCTTTTGCCCTCTCTGGTTCTGGGAAAAGGACCTTTGAGGTTTAGAAAAGTGGATCCCGATGGCAAACAGTGTCTTCCTGTCTTTCATACTCTGGACTAGCATTTCCTTGATGGTCTTACCGAACAGAGTCGAGCCATCATAAGAGGCATTGGCAAAGGATGCCTTAAAGGGTTCGATAAATTGAAACAACCTGAGCCAGGCATTGCACCTCAGGGACACACCAGACCCGACTGCCCTAGTTGCTCCTTCCATTGCATGGGAGAAGAGTTGCATGGACATATTCAATACTGCTCTCAAAGTGGCCATTTTCACGGAGAACAAAGCCTTGTCCTCCTGCGACATGGACTTGGGTGGAGACTCCTCCAGCTCCTTTACCAGGTCGCATTGGAGTCTCGTGACATGTGTCAAGTAGTTCAGCACCCTTATTGAAAAAGTATCTGAATCATACACCTGCTTCCCTAGCCAATCCATCATCCAAGACTCTCAGTCAGGAGAGTGGACCAAGGAACTTTCCTGAGATAGTTCCTCTTCATGGCTGTTGCTACCACCATGGTGTCCACTGGGGAGCCCTTGTTCCAGGAAGGCCTGTCTATAGGGGGACTCAAAACCTTATCGGGGCACTTGGGGATCGGCTCCACAGTGTCAGGTTCCTTCCACACCCGCGAGGTGATCAAATCCACTAAAGGATCTGCGGGGTGGACACCCAAGACGTAGATGGGCCCATGCCAAAGGCCTCCAGAAACACAGACTCATCAGAGGAAGGCTTGGGAGCAGACCAACCTCCCCGCTGGTGCAGTATATCCATGATGTCTCCAAAAGAGACATCATCGAGAGGTGACCTTTGGGAGTCCTCCCCCTCATCTAAGTCTGTGTCCTCGGTTAGGCACTCAGGGTAGTCCAAGTGCCTCCTTTTACACATATGCTTGCGAGGCACATCTCCCATGGGGCTCTCTGGGGAGTGCTCAAAAGCCATCTGTTCCTCTGGGGGAACTGTCTGGGGCCCTTCGGGCATGGGCTGTCCCTCTGGTAAGATGACGGGGACCGTAGACAGAGCTGAGGAGGTCTGGATGGAGCCTGAGGGGGTGGTCAGTGGGCCATGAGTCGACAGAGAGGACCCGTTCTACCACATTGAATGCCGAAGGAGAGCAGACCTCCTGTGAAGCCAATAAGGAGGCCGGTCTAAGAACAAAAGAACAATGCACCAAGGTAGCACACAATAGCGTATTTAATAAAATAAACAAAAGAAAGCAGTGGTAAGCGCTTTCGCAACACTCAGTTGCTTCTTCAGACAAAATGTTAAAACAGCTCATTTCTTAAATACTCTTGAAACCAATTAGCATAATTAGTGATGTCATACCTGAAGGAGCATTTAACGGCACAGACAAAAACTAAACATAAATCAGATAAAATACATAACATAAGCTTCTACTAAGCATAAAAAATCTTTTTAAAAAATCAATTATGTAAAATTCATTCACAAGTAAGAGGCAATAAATATTATGCTTAAAATTATTTGTGTTTAAGGCGTCTGGCTTTCAAAAAAGGGATCAGAGATGTGGTACCATTAGGAGGCCGGTCTCCCTGGGTCTGATGCGAGAATCGGAGCCAGACCCGAAGTGGCCGGAGCTCTGAGAGAGGAAACCTGGGCTGACAACATCAGAGCCATGGTAAAGGTTCCACTCCCTTGGATCTGACCCCCAGGCTCTGGTTCCGAGAGCAGCTCGGATCCAAACTCGTCATATCCGAGATGCTCCAGGCAGCTGCCGGTGACAAGGACGCGAGGACCGTCAGTGCCAGTGCCCCGACCAAGGCCAACCTCAGATCTGAAAACTCCGAAGCCGAAGGTCGGATCGGGGAAGGAATAATAGGCTGAAAAAAGGGAAGCAAGCTGCCCCCTTCTGAGGGGGAGGGGCTGGCAAGACCCCCATCTGGATCTGTATATGGATAAAGTGCCTCATCATCTTATCCAGATCCATGTCCGAGAGAGAACAGGTCAACTGAGACGAGGCCACAGACTCCAACCTGGCCAGTTGGGGAGCTGAGGCCCGGGAGACTGGGCATGCCTCCTCCAGCTCGGGGAGAACCTCGAATATTGGAAACGAGGGGAGTCATGGATCTGAGCAGACTTCTTGGTGACAAGCGGTCCAGAGACCTCTTACTCTTCTCTTTCATTCTCAACTCTTTCTCCCCCACTCTCTACCCCTCCTCTGCTCCGCTACCACAAGCTTAGACACAGGAGTTTGAGTCCCAGCCTGGGAGGGAGGGAAGGCCAGAGGCAGAGAAGCAGGAGAGGCAGTCATGGCAGCCGCAGTGACTGAAGCCACGGACAAGGAGGGAGGATCAGTGGCAGGAAGAAGCCCCTTGAGGGTCAACTTGGCCTTTCTGTCCCTCAAAGCTCGAGGGTTGAACCCCGCACAAATGGAACTGTCAACATTGAGGTGGGCCACACCTAAACACAATACACACAGAGTGTGGCCATCCGCCGGGGAGAGCTTATGGCCACACTCTGTGCATTGCTTAAAAATAAGCTTTTCAGCCATATCTAAGAAGAAAGAGAGGAAACAAACAAAAACTTTCTTCCTAAAAATTGAACACAAACCCACTCACCACACTAGACTGACTAGAAAGGGGGGGAGGGGCACCACTGACAAACTACACTAACTAACAACTACTACAAGCATACACATGATGCCAAAGCGATGGGAAGGGAGAAAGGGTACCTACACTAATCTAAAACGGCTAATTTAACAAAAATGTTTTGAAAACTTACAGTCAAAAAGCACCCTGCTAGCTGGAGCTCTAGAGACATGATGTTTCACAAATCGCGGCAAACAAGATCCGGGGATGGAAGGCAAGGGAGGTGTATTATGGGTAAGGGCAGGAGTCTGGAGCTCGGAGCTGATGCTAGTAATCTTTGCCGGCTCGGATCTGATATGGATCCATATTCCCCACAGGTTGAAGATCAAATGAAGTAAACTACTTCAGATATAATATTATGTTATAAAGCAGTGTTATTGTCTCAAAGTATTTAAAATAAATTTACCCTGTGTACAGATGCATCAGAGGGCTGCTTGGGAGAAGTGATGCCCTAAGGTATTCAAAGTGAAGAACAGCGTGTGAGCTATATTAGGTGATAATTAAATAATACTGAAAAAAAGATATGCAGCCTAGGAAAGAGAGTGCTTGTCTGTCACATGGGTCTTCTTACTCTATGAGATACTATTTATTAGGTATACACTTCAGCATAGTGACTGATCACGCCAAGTTACAATGGCTAAATAGACAAATGACAGTACAAAGTTGTGTTGATATGCACCATCACTACATCCTCTTCAGTACACACTGACCCACAGGCCTGAGATATTAATAAAATGCTAAAGGGACTATAATCTAGTTACTATTAGATGATAAAAAGGATCCTGCAAGACTGAAATTGATGGATTTATGCTGTGAGGTAGTTATAACATGTAATGTATGAGAAAAGGAGGAATGTGCTTTTAAAAGTATGTTGTTTATGACAAATGTGGACTGTACCTTTAACAATGAGTAAAGGCACTTGTGCTGGTAAAATTCTCACAGCATTTTAGTCAGGCATTTTATTGTATTAGTCAGTTAATGCAAAATCAACTGTCTATGCAGAGCTATATAAAAGGAGATTGCCTGTTCAAGACAAATCAGGAAGTTGTTTCCTTATTGGAGGTGTGTTCCATCAGAGCAAGAGTTCTGACTAAAAGATTTTTGATATGTCAGTCCAGTCTCAATGTGGATGTGGCCTCAGGTAAACTCAGGTGAAGATCTCTATGTAAATGTAGCCAAATATGGAGCTATTTTCATTCATATTGCATCACGTTATCTCATCTTGAGGGACCCACCGATCGTTAATAGAGAACTTATGGCCCTTTTATATAAATAGCTCATACAGGTGTGAAGACTTTTTCATAAATCACATAGACAGGAGAGTCAGGTCAGCATGAATGAAAACATTTTTTGGGATAAACATCACAGAAAACCTACATGAAAAAGTGGCCTTTTTAAATAAGTGGGAATGTCTAAAACATCCTAGCCTAATTTTGGGCTTGCACATATTCAGATAGGATGGAGTACTCTTGTCAAGAATGGACTTTTTGTAGCAGATATATTGCAGTATTTGAGTAACACAAAACAGGATATTTGGCAGGTTAGAAACTTAGCAGTTTAAGGATAGCAAAACTTGACTTATCTGTGTTGGTTGTTAATGCAAGAAGCATTAATAATATGTTGTTTGTTGTTTTTTCTGGAAAATTTGTTGTGTTCATTAACATTGATTTGTTAATGCTTGTAAAACATGGCTAAAGAAGAATCATTGGAAGCCAGTTCTGTCAAAGTATAAATGCTTTGAGTGTAATGACATTATAACACAAAAAAGTCATGTTATGATAGGGATGAAAGATTTTTATGAGACATGTGATTCTTATATCTTTGAAGATGATACAAATGGTATAGATTGTGTAACTATGATGATCATAAAAGACGACTCTGAGGCAGACTAATTGTTAGAGTGTATAGACCAATATAGTCAAGTTCTGGTGTATTAGAGGATGTGATGTGGCTATCCCACCAGTGCCAACCAATAAATATGTGATGTGGATATCCCACCACTGCCAACCAATATGTGATGACCCTCCACCTCTGGGCCAGTAGTCAAGGGGCCTCAATCCTCACCACTGGCAACAGTGGGGAATCTTTACTGGGATGATAGCAGGTGCACACACAGTATCTCTAGATGCAGCTCTCTGCATCAAGCACAGTTTCCCTTAAGAGCACACAGAGACTACAGTCAGTCAGGGGCTGGTTTCTCCCTCTTTCTCCAGATCCCCAATAAGACTCCCCATTGGCACAGCTATAGAGTTGAGTCCTTAGCAAGGCTCCAAGAGTCCTCCAACACTCTCTCTGTCCAACCAGTGATTTGTGTCATTGCCCAAGTAGCTGACACACACAATCTTGGAGATTTGCTTTACACACACACACACACACACACACACACACACACACACACACACACACACACACGTGGGAAAGGCTGGCACAGGTTTACTAACTATGGCCCCTTCTGCCCACACTATAAGGTAGTTATCACTGCTACCAGAACCCCTTGCCAACTACTTTAAGGCCCTGACAAGGGTACCCAATATACTGAGTGAAATTAATATTAATACAAATGGTAGTTTGACCAAGAGCAAGGCTATTACGAGTGGCCCACACAATGTCACCAAATAAATATAGAAGTACTCTCAAGACTTAAATATCTCTACAAGGATCAGCCACAATGAAAATTTTAAATGTATTTAATAATAAATAATAAAAGAACAAGAAAATACTAAGTATATATTCACAGTGACATCAGAGTTCAAAACACAGGAAATATTTAAAATAACATTGAACGACAGGCTCAGACAAATAAAGAAAAATAATCTCTAAACTAAACTTCACTATATTTCTGACTAAATATAAGAGAATCACGGTTACCTAATAACCTACTTAATAGAGCAAGCATATGATGTGGTGAATGGTTCTTCTTGTTGCCAGACTCAAGACAGAATACAGAATGCTGTCTCACTAAGAGACTTCTCAAAATAATATCTAAAATATTACTGCTGGAATAGCTTGCAGAATGATATAACTTCTTGTCATCTGGCTTCTAGTTCCCAGGATTTAGCACCTGCATGTAAACATACACACACAAGAGCTTTTGCTCAGATCTGTGGTAGGTGCTGGAAGTCATAAAACAATTTCATACCTCCATGCTTCCAGAGTAGTAATTAGTTCACTCCAAAGATAATACAGACATCTTCCTAGTGCAGACTTTGTGTCTCTGGCTGCATTGAAACCTGTGTGATAGCATCTTTATGGCATAGCCCGTAAAGTGATTTAATTTCAGATATCTTTCTAAAGGTTGCTGGACAGAGGTTAACCCTCAAGTTTCCTCTGTTAAAACATATACATTTAAACAGTTACAACAGTGCAAATACATTTCTGTTCTCTCCAGTAGGACACACTGTGGACATATTTCAAACACAAACACGTGCAAATACCTTTTCAACACAAACATTTGTACAAATCAGTTTCATATACACATGATATACAGTTCTAATACATTTGTAACACAAGCATCTTGCATAAATCAGCTTGATATTCACAGATGGCATATAATTATTTACAAAATTCTCACCAAGGACTTAAAGTAAGCACAGGCAATCTATAATAATATTGATTCTACATTACTAAGGAAATTATGTACAACTTATGTACAAGAACAACAGATTGCAAACAAACCAACAAATGAACAGAACATATTAGATATTGTTTGTGTCCCTATGAAGATGACTGCTACTTTTTGTCACTTTTTGTTGCCTTTTATGTACAGTGATCATATGGCTATACAAGTTAAACTATTGCTAGATGATACTACCAAAGTGAAATCAAAACTTATGTACAGAAGATTAATAATGAAATATATGGAAGCAAAACAGTCCTGTTTAAAACTAACTGGATTGACAAATTTAATGAAAAGACAGCTTTAGGAATGTGGCAGTCTAAAGGTCAGTATAATATATTTCAATAAAAATATTAATGCTTTAAAATATAAGAAACATAAATGGTGTCAAACTATGATTTTGAATGCTGAAAAAACTTATTTATTTATTTATTTATTTATTTATTTATTTATTTTACATTTGTTAACCGGGAGAGTCCGACTGGATACATGTCCATTTTCAGCGGAGGCCCGGGGAGAAAAGCTCCAGGTACATAACAGACATATGAACATTGTTAATGCAAAAAAGGAAGATAGTTGAGTTCTAAATACAATATAAAGATACATCACATCTTGGGAAAAAAAATAACAGCAGCATATGAAAAAAAAACATAGGTCAGTTACAAAGGCGAGGCACCTTGTTAAAAAGCGGTTGAGGATAGTGAGGTAAGAGAAGGGTAAATGATAGTGGTTAATCAGGTTTGGAACAGGGACATTGCCAGAGAGTATTGAGATGGGGTTTAAGCTTTTTTTTGAATTGTAGGAGTGAAGGTTCTGAGGTGAGCATGGTCGGTAGGGAGTTCCACATTTTACCCACAAAGTTTGAGAATAGAGAATCCCCAGCAGAATTATTGGCTTTGGTAGTTTGAGCTAAGATCTTATTGGAGGAGCGTAAAGATTGCAGGTTAATATAGGGGTGAATTATGTTTTTCAAAGCTGGTGTTTTCTCTGGGTGATACAGTATCTGGTGAGCCGTTTTGAGTTGGTTGAAATGGAGTTGGCTGGAAAACTCTAACCACCCTAGTTCCTTCAAGTTAGTGCAGTGGTGCATTCTAAAGGTGGAATTTGTGGCAAATCTAGCTATGTGATTGTAACAAGAAGCAAGTTTGTTAAGGGTTGTCTTGTTTAGGTTTGTAAAAAGGGGGGAGGCATAGAAAAGAGTTGATAGTAGGTGTGTGCTGGCAATTGTAATTTTAGCATGAGGAGTGAGAAAGTTTTTTACTTTATAGAGAGAGCCACGCTTTTTATTGATGGTTTTGATGGTTAGATTGAAATGGGTGTCAAATTTAAAGGAAGTTATCAATGGTAACACCTAATAGCTTTGTGTGAGCTTCTGGTGATATAGTGATTCCATTGGAGGATGTAATAGAGAAGGTGGGGGGAAGAGTCTTGTTAGTGGGTGAGAAAGTAAGTAGTTTTGTTTTGTTGGGGTTGAGAACTAGTTGACGACTTGAGAACCATTTTTCTATTAGGTTGAAGGTGTCTTGGGTTGAAGCAGTGAGGTCTGCCAGGTTGGAGGCAGTGCTGATGATAGTCGAATCATCCGCATATTGAATGCATGTGGCATGAGGGGTGATTGTGGGCAGGTCATTAACAAAGATGGTGAAGAGAAGAGGGCCAAGAATAGATCCTTGGGGAACTCCAAGTGTAACAGGTAGGCATGTGGATAATTTGTCCTGCCATAGAACAGCCTGTTGCCTATTGGACAGGTAGGATTGGAACCATTTCAGCGTGGAATTGCTGAGTGATAGTTTGGTAGGGAAATTAAACAAAGTGTGAGACTATATCATGAAAAGCTGAGGAAAATGTATATAATGATGTCGATCATAATAGGAAACCACAGTATAGACAAAAAAGATGTGGTAGGAATAAAAACATGCCAGTAAATAAACTGTGTGTAGACCCTAAAACTTTTTTCTCATAAATAACAGGCTAGAGGCATATTTGAAAATCATATGTAAAACAAATGGGTAATGTGTAATATAAGATTCATTTAACTTCAGATATTGAAATTAAATTAGATTTTGTTGAAAAAGTATTAAGCAAACTGGGCCCTACAAAAGTGCAGGAAGGATATAAAATGAGTAAAAAAATATCTGAGAACACTTTAGTGACGACTTACAGTATCACTATAGTTGTTATCCACTCAGTCATTTAAGAATGGGAACATTTCCCAATATTGCAGAAATGTAGTTTTCAAACCTCTAAGTGAAAGGGGACTAACTTTGAGTCATACAGACCTGTAAATCTACTTTCTTGTTGTAAATAATAATGCAAAGTTAAGCTTGGATAAATTATTGTCAAAAGTGGTAAGATTGGGACTTGAAACCATAAATCAACATGCATATGGAAATTTTTTATTGTTGAGGTAGGGGGAGGTTTTACAGAGAAGAATGTTGGGAGATTATTTGGCTGAGTAGATGGTGGTGGAGTAGAGGAGGGAGTATGTAGAACAGAGCATGTGTGTGTAACTTTAAGAAGCATTTCCAGATGTAGGCACGTGCATATAAATAGTGAGTATGGGCAGGCAACAGTGCCATTTTGAGAGAACAGCCAAAGTGTTAACATGTATGAGTGTAGTAGTCTGTTTATAAATTTATTTAAGTTTTCATTAGTAAGTCTCAGTCCTGTTGTGTTTGTGTATAATAAAGCTGCTTGAACTGAACCCACAAATGTTTGTCTGTTTTATCCTGACCAAACGAGTGACATGGTGTCAGAACCGAGACTGAGAGCACATCTTCTTCAAGCCACGAGGTGCAGAGTTGACAGTGAAGGTGTATTGAGCAGGTTGGGTGATACAGTGCTCAAACAATCAAAAAGGGTCAGAAATGAACTTCAGGTAACCAAATATTGCACAGATTATTTATTTTGCAAAGAAAATGAAACGGAGCATTTGTAAGGCACAAAACGCATTATTAATCCAATGAATGGCACAAAACGTATTATTAATCAAACAAAAGTTACAAAATGCATTATTAATAAAACAAAGTGTTTGAAATCATGATATTTGATAAAACTATCAGAAATATTTAATTAGGGCTCAGAATTACCTTCAGTTTACATACCAAGCATGTTTAAAGTAAAACGAGCACAAGAAAAGTACAATGAACATGATAAGAGATTAAATGGGCATAATGAGTACAATAAAAGGGCAAAATAAGCTTAAAGAGCAAGGTGACTGCATGATTTTTAGTATAAGACTGTGTTTTGGGCATAAACTACTATTTTGCATTGACCAAAGCCATTCAAAGCATAACTAGAGTTGTTCCAAGTATCTCAGAGTGTGCAGAGTGTTTGCAGAGTCTGTGTTTTATTACAGTATAATTATTTCAAAGAGTTTGCTGTGTGCAAAGTACAGTCAACGTGCAGCCATTTTGAAAGGGTCTTGTGCTGTAGACAGTTTATTTGCAAAGTGCATTCATTTCAAAGTGTTTCTTACTTTGAGCTTTCTCTGTTATGTAGAGTTTGTTCACAAAGTACAGTCATTTCAAAGTACTTCTTGCACTGATAAGGAGTGATTTCACAATGTACAGTGATTTTAAAGTGTTTTTGTGCTATGGAGACTTATTTGGCAAAGTGTAGTTATTTCAAAGAGTTTGTTGCGCTATTGGGCATAATTACAAGTTCTGGCATAAAGTTCTCACATATATTTATGTGTGTATGTTTGTACATAATTCCAAGCACCTTCACTACTGTGTGTTGATATGGCAGAGGCATTTTGCGGACCCAATCCACTTGTGTTTGATCATAATATTGCAGAGAACTGGAAGGTATTTGAGCAGGAATACAATATTTTCATGCTTTTTCTGACAAAGATGCATGTACAAGGGCATTCATTTTGGTTAACTTTGCTGGGTCAGAGGCCATTGAAAGAGAGCGTTCATTTGTGTATGCACTAGCAGTATATGCAGGAGAAGGAGAAAACTGCCATATTGTTGTACCCTCTCAATCAAGAAAGGACCCTGAGTGCAAATGTGCAACCCCCAGACAAATGTTACATTAGAGAGGCACCTATTTTATACAAGAGATGAAAGACCAGGTGAAACTTTTGCAGTTTATATCACTGACTTGAGAAATAAGGCTAAAACATGTAGAATTGGTGATTTGAAAGATGAGTTAATAAAGGACAGGCTTGTGTGTGGTGTTAATAGTGCTGCAGTGAGAAAGATTTTGCTTTGTGACAGTGATTTAATATTGAACAAATCTATAGAGATTTGTCAAATCCATGATTTCACAGAAAGGCACACAAGTATGCTTGCAAGTGATAAGAGTTTAGTTTCAGCAGCCTCTAGAGCAAGCATAGACAGCATGCAACACATGGCAAGCAGAAGCAGGCCTAAGCACATGTCAGCTGCAGCCCCTGCAGGTTCCTCTGGGAGATCCCATAACTTTCTAACAAGTTCCAAGCCTAGCTCAGCAAAATGGACATGCTCAAGAAAGTATAAGGTTGAGTCAGCAAAACCCAAGTCAAGTCTTGCTGTTAGCTGTCATAATTGTGGTGCCAATCATGAGTCTAATAGAGAGAAGTGCTTAGAGTTTGGCCAGCAATGCCACAAGTGTAAAAAATAGAACCACTTTCAAAAATGTTGTAAATCAAGCAAGCTTCATTCGGTTATTAAGAAAGGTCACTCAAAAAAGCAAGTTGATCATATAGAAAGCTGCAACCCTCCTTTCTATCTAGATGGTGTATCAGTGGTCAGTGAAAAGGTTAATGCAGTAGATTTGTTGGCAAAGAACAAAGTATTTTGTACTGTCTTGATCAATGGTAAATCCACAGAGCTCAAAGTAGACACAAGTTCAAAGTGTAATGTAATGTCAGCAGAAACATTTGCTACAGTGAAAGCTGGTGAGCAACTTAATTTGGCTAATTGTGCTAAGCTTGTTGCTTATGGAGGTGAAGAGATTCAAACTGAAGGCTCAGTTGTGCTATCATGCTATTCGGTTGGGAACTGTTACAGCTTGCAATTTTATGTAGTCAGAAAGACCTATGCAGTCATTATTAGGTCTCAGAGACAGTTTGAGAATGAAACTGCTTTCTTTTATCAAAGAAGTCTATCATGTAAGCATGTTCCAGTTCCAGCTTTAGTGATGCTATTTTCACAGAGTATTCTGATGTTTTTGATGACAAGCTGGGCAAACGTCCAGTTGTGTACTCCATGAAAGTAGACCCAGAGGTCAGCCCAGTGGTCAGACCAGCAAGGAGAGTTCCAATAGCTATGCAGGACAAGGTCAAGGTCCAGTTAGACAAGATGGTGCAGCAAGGTGTGATTTGTCCAGTCACAGAAGGTGTCTTCCATGGTAGCTGCTCATAAGAAAAGTTCAGATGAATTCAGAATATGCATTGACTGAAGAGACTTGAACAAGTTATTAAAGAGAGCTCATCATCCTATGCGAACAGTCGAGGAGGTTTCCACCTTCATACCAAATGCCACTGTTTTTTCTGTCTTGGATGCAAAGAGTTTATTTTGGAAAGTAATGCTTGATCGCAAATCTTCAGTACTGACTACATTTATCACACCATTTGGCAAATAAGATTTCTCAGGATGCTTTTTGGAATAAATTCTGCTAGTGAAGTCTTTCAGCGTGCAGCAGAGCAATTTTTTTGGGCTACCCATGTGCTATAATAGTTGAAGATTTACTGGTTGGAGATAATGGTGAAGCAGAGCATGACAGAAACCTCAGGAAAGTTCTGGACAGACCGCTTGAAATGAACTTGAAGCTTAATCCTCTGAAATGTAAATTCAGATTATCAGAAGTTACTTATGTAGGTCATTTATTTATTAGTACAGGCTTATGACCAGACCCTTCCAAACAAGCAGCCATTCTTGAGATGCTGGCTCCAGACAATGTCCAATCCCTACAGTGTTTCTTTGGTATGTTTAACTATTTGGGCAAATTTATCCCCGACTTTAGTGAATTATCAGTGCCTTTAAGACAGCTGACATGCAAAAATGTTGCCTGGTCATGGTTAGAACAACACTAGAGAGCATTTGATAACCGGCTCAAACAGCAAATTGCCAACCCGCCTACATTGAGGTACTATGATGTCCACAAACCAGTAGTTCTTTCCTATGATGCTTCAAAGTTTGGTCTTGGTGCAGTTATTCTTAAAGAGAGCAGACTTGTTGCTTGTGCATCTAGAATTCTTACCCAAACTGAAATGCAGTATGCTCAACTTGAGAAGGAACTTTTGGCAACTGTGGTCACATGTTCCAAGTTCCATGTTTATATTTATGGCCAAGCTACCCAAGTCGAAACTGATCATCAACCCCTAGTATATTTTAAAGAAGCCTATGCATACAATTCCAGCCACACTACAAGGAATGATGCTCAGATTACAAACCTATAATTTCAAAATGGTCTGTACAAAAGGCAAACTGCTATCTGTCTGATACCTTATCTAGATCACTCAGAAATACTACAGAACAGCTTGATGCAGAGAATTTTGACTTTGATGTCATGGAAGTGCATAATTTTTCTACCACGAGACTTGATGAGCTAAGAGATCATACACTGATCCAGTCTTAAGAAGCTCAACCACTTCATCAATGTTGGATGGCTGTCAAAGCAATTTTGTGTATACCCAGAAGTACAACCTTATTTTCCATACAGAGATGAGATGCTGATGGAAGATGGTATCATTTTCAAAGGTCCAAAAGTTATTGTTCCTGTTTCCTTACAACATTCAGATTTTGAACAAGAACAGGAACTCTCATAGCTTTACACTTTTATTCACAAACTTGAGCGCTTTTGTCCAGGTATCATGGACTTCATCAGAATAAAACAACCATCTCAAAACTTGTTTAAATATTACAAAACTTAAAAAGTACAACCCCACACATTCAAAATAACCTATCACAAAACCTCACTAAGTAAAATGTCACATTGTTTAAGAATTTCCCACCAAGTTACTTTTAACTCTTGCAGTACTGATGCATAGCTAAAACATATAGCAAGCTTTTAGTCTTAAGAAACTACTTAAAGAAACATGGTCATTAAAACCTGAGTATGTTACAGCATTACTTCAGAAAATCCACTGTAATTCCAAATATTCTAGTTAATCTGATTCAGCTCCCCGCACCCCGGGGAGTGCTTCAAGAAAGTATTAGTTTAAGGGTATGCACACTTATGCAACCAGCTTATTGTACATTTTTTATTTTTTATATATCTTCCCCTAACAGATTTGTTTGTTTTTCAACTGAACTGTACAGGTCACATTATAAGTAGGAAAAGTTTTGAAATGATTTATTGTGGTCTCAGTTTTTTATATCACAAAAACCTGGCATTTTAACAGGGGTGTGTAAACTTTTTATATCCACTGTACATCTATAGAATATAGGTTGTTAGCAGCAGGTCTGAGAAGAATTCATTGTTTGCAGATTTTCATTAAGGTAGTACAACTGCAAACAATTCCTTGTGCATTTCATTACAACAGATAACATTTTCTGCTATGAAGAATAATCATGTATACTTTTTAGAAGGTGTAGTTATACATCAGTAATATTAGTAAGCATTACAATATGGCAGTAATTCATACTAGATACTGCTTCTACATTTGTGTAGATTTATGTTTGAAACCATCTTACATGTCGACATTTAAAGTTGTCAAGTTCTGAGTTTACTTTAAGGCAGTACTTCTGGAGGAGTTGTCTAGAGCTGCAGGATACTTAGTTTGAATGTATTTTAGGTTTCTGTGTGTTCAGCATGTTTTGAGAACATAGCTCATGTGGTGTAAGTAAGAAAAGAGGCAGCCTGGTCAACATTTTGTAGTTTGGTAGCATAAGTGATGTATCTATCAGCACTTTTCGTCTGCAACATTACTCATAGTGGCTTCTTTATGTACTTATTAGTTACCCAGGTTAGGGCAGTGTTCCATGTGTGTGAGTGAGAATATCTATTTACACCAAAACATATCACTGCATTCTTTGACATAGACAGGTGCAGCTTACCTTATTGACTATGAAGAAGTGGTATTGCCATTTTTGGTGCTAAAATCACAAACTACATAATCTGGTAGTATCTGCTGACCAGAGTGGCTAGAAACTAAAACTGATGAGAGAAGTCTATATCCACTCTGGTAACAGAGTGGCTCAGGGATTAATGTTTCTACCTTACAGCTCCAGTTTTTCATTGTTGTCACTGTCTTTGTGAGGTTTACATATTCTTTTTCAGTCAGTACTGCTTCTGTCTGATTAGTTTGGCTTCCTCTCACATGTCAGAAAGCATGATTGATTATAGTAATAACCCACGCCTGGGTGTGGGTAATGCTGGATTTACCCACGGTTGGTGTGGTTTGGTCCCGAGTGAGCCGAGACCAAACAAAGCCAACCGTGGGTAAATCCAGCATTACCCACACCCAGAAGTGGGTTATTGCTATTATACAATGACATTATTTAAGAAAAATAATAATTACTTTTCTTAAATAATGGCATTGTATAATGCCTCTTTGCTGCCCTTCCGCCGCTGTCTGCTATCCGCGGCAGTTCTGATGTACTGCGCATGCGTACGCCTACGCAGTACATCAGAGCTGTGGGCAAAAGCAACAGAGATCTTCTCCGTTGCTTTTTACTGTTTCGCTATGTTAAATGGGTTTAACATAGCGAGACAGCTTTAAAAAAAGCTCCGTTGCTTATTTTAAAGCTGTCTCGCTATGTTAAACCCATTTAACATAGCGAGACAGTTTTGAAAAAAGCAACGGAGAAAGCAAAATATCTCCGTTGCTTATTTTAAAGCTGTCTCGCTATGTTAAACCCATTTAACATAGCGAGACAGGTTTAAAAAAAAAAAGCAATGGAGAAAGCAAGATCTCCGTTGCTTTTTACACACTGTGTCGCTATGTTAAAGGAGTTTAACATAGCGAGACAGCTTTAAAAAAAGCAAGGGACATCTCTGTTGCTTTTTTTAAACCTGTGTCGCTATGTTAAACTCCTTTAACATAGCGAGACAGTGTTTTAAAAAAGACTTATACTAATGGAAAAAGTCCGGGTGACCGGACCTTTTTCCATTAGTATAAGTCAATTTTCAACGTGCACGCTGGCCAATCAGCGTGCACGTTTTAGAATATTAATAAGGGGTCATGGTATAATAGCTAATAAGCCACTTTATTGGTGCATAATAGTATAATTCTGATGATTTCAAAATGGAGAAGCAACAACATACAGATATTTATTAATACCACTGCTGCCTGTCCCTTCCTTAACCCACACACTAATAATCTAAACAGCAGGTTAAACAAACAGATAAACAAAATATTAATGTGTCTATGCTCTGAAATCTGCCTGACAACAGTACAACAAGTACTTTAATACAAAATCTATATTTTATTTTTATTTATTAGCAAGGTAAATAGACCGATCCTTTTTGAACATGACCTTGGTCTGTGTCTTTTGTTTAGGCTTATTCTACAACAGTGTTAAAGCAGGCAACATTTCCCAGCATGTTTGAAATAAACAGACTGAGGCACGTTTTATATTTATAAATTAATTACTTAAGTGCAAGTTTAGTGTACAGAGAATAAGACTGATAAATGGCAACTCGTTAGGATGCATTAGTATTTCTAACATGAAAAAATAGTTTTATATGTAGCTAATTGAAAAAGTCAGCATTTCCTGGCATATAAGAAAGGCTACTAAGCTACATTTTATATAGGACTTGTCCTACAAGACTGCTGTGCATAATCACTGATTGATAAATGGTCATTTTCTAGCATGCATTCATGTCTATCATGCCAGGTAATGTAATATGCCAAAAGAAGCAGCCAGTGAAACATGGTTTGTAACTAAACTCAAATCTCCATAGCTTTCAAAACTCCATGCACGTCCTTCCTTCTCCTTCCTAAAACACCTAACTCTTTAAAATATTTTTCTGTTTCAGAATCATAGTCTCTACTGAAAATTATAAATATACATGTGATGGGTACTATCTACATCCCATCACATTTTCGCATCACTTGTATATCTGCAAGTAAATTATATGTGTCTGTGTAGTGTTGCTACCTTTGCAGATGCTTAAAGTGTACTTTTTTGTAGAAATGAGACAAACCATACCCACAGCTAGTGCAAAGGACTGAACTTTATTTTTTTGCCAAAATAAAAGCTTATTCTTAGAATTTGAGTTGCTTGTGCTGTTTCAGATAACATTTATGTGTTTCAGATACAAAACAATTGTTTTATGCAACGAGTAAAGAAAGCCTAGGTGATAGGTTTGTCCTAAAATCTCAGAACATTTGCCATTTTTCATTATGTTTCATAGGACACAACTGGCCAAATAAGGAATGTCGTTTGTAAAGAGGGACAGGTGGTAACTCTATGTATGTGTAATTCCTTTTGCATTAGGTTGAGAACAACAGAACTTTTAGATTATGAACCAGGCTTGCTGCATGGAAGGATTCCCTTTTTTCTACTTCACTGTGCAGTGATAGACCTCATATACCTATACTCCAACCTAAAATCTTACATTATCAAGTTTTGTGAGATATGTAACCAATTGAAAAAGGTAATTTATTACTTGATGACTATAACTAGAGCCTATGCTGGAACAAAATGGGCATAAGGGAGTGAAGCTCTTGTTGGCACAAATTCCTATGGGTAATCTGAAAGATCACTAATTCACCTATTGCCATAGGTGCCAGGACTAAGTTGTGTGTTCAGAAAATATCCATTTAATCTTGATAGGCAATGTAGAAAGGTTTGTATTTCACCTTTCAGATGTGTGAGGAAACAGCAACACCTAACAAAGCCCATACAAACCTAGGAAAGCTATGCAAATTCCACAGAGAAAACACCCCAGCCAAGAACTGAAGTACCAGAGTCAGCAACACAAAGTGATCTACCACTGTACTACCCTTACTAGGAAAAAATAGTCAGTCTTGAATAATTATACTTTAGCAATCCAAAGAAATTCTAACATAATATAGAACTCTATTCCTTTATGTTTTTGAAAGCTAAGTGACACATATTCCTGCTCATTTCAGAGACTCCATTTTGCGATACAGTATAAAAGACCTTGGTAGTTAACACGATTGTTAAACTTCATCACAGTGTGACTGTCATGCCTTTACACAGCAAACAGGCTCATCAAGGCAAAATCCAGGTCAGCTTTAACAGGCAACATATACCTTGATTTCTTAAAAATCTAGACAAGAACTACAGCTCATCAAATTTCATTACTAATTAACAGATTCGTCAAAGAAGCTTTTGTTCTACTTACTATATACCTACATAGAAGCAAAGTCCCCTACCCACCTTAGTAATGCATGCTAACTCTAACTCTAAACTTGCCCCTGTCCATAACCCTAACCTGTATATTAAATTAAAAAAAATCCCTTCCTATAGCACTAGTACTATTCAGACAAATTTAGGCTGAATGAGGTCAGGGTTTCGATAGTGTATCAAAAAAGGAAATGTGTTTCCTTCGTCAATGTACTGAGTCTCGATGTGTTGCCTGACCAATAAAATGATTGGTCAACTTGTTTTGGCTCCTGTTTGTCTGTCAACAAAGTAACATGATGACCAAACCACAACAAATATTTCACATCCCCAAAATGCTCATGTTTCGATTTTAAACTTGCAGTGTTACAAACTTCCTCAATACTATTTTTAAGTGTGTTTGTTGTATATTGATGCAACTTTTCTGTTAAAGAAACTACAACTTCTTTCCTCACTTGACATAAAAGATAACAAAGACAATGCACTTCAGAATGTCACTGAATAAAGATATTTTGACCTAACTTGAGACCTCTCCTAATCCTCTACAACACAGTTAAGGTAATCAGTAAAATTCTTGTACAGTTAAAGCAGCATTACTGCATCTCTCACCTTCTGCATGTCTGCCCAAAGCCAGAAGCGTTCTTATCCCTAACATCAAATATGGCCTACCAATAATAAAATTTCACAACATTTCATAGCATTCCATTTCCAATACATATAAATTTATTGTACCACTAGCACAAGTGTTAAAGCCAGTCCTGAGCTAGGACAGCCAGCAGCCTCTACTTCCCCCTCTTCTGTATCTCCACTACCTCTCTCCTCCTACCTGCATAGATACCCCTCTTGTCTTACACACACTGTTCCTTGCTGTCTACCAACTTACTCCTGCTCATACAAGCCTGCAATACTTGAACTGTCAACTAGGTGGCACCCTTATTCCAGCCATAATCTCCTCTTACCCTTCTCTCATGACCAGCTACTTACCCCAATTTCTTCAGCTCAGTAGTCCCCGAAGTGCTATTTAGTCCTCTCTTCTTTCCCTCCACTTCTACTGTCCACAGACACCTTTATAGCCTCTATACTATTCCAACCTACCACCTGGAATTAGTCCAGCTGATTGTTTTTCTCTAACTGCTTCATTATCTGTTTCTACCTGCTCCATTTGCCTTGCGGGCTCACTCTGCAACCCTCCCTACCTTCAATTCCCACCCACCTTCAGGGGTCCTACCCTTATACTTACTAAACTACACCTCTTCCACTTACCATTACTCTCTAACCACACCTCTTCCTCTCTCCATTATTCTCTAAACACACCTCTTGCTCTTACCATTAATCTTCAAACACACTCTTCCTCCTACCTTTATTCTCCCAACACTCTCCAATTACCCAAATTAATTCATATCTAACCACTCACCACTCCCCTTTTAATCATACCACACCCTCCTCCCTTCTTTCATCCCCACCCTTTTTTACTTCTATATTCTACCAACAGATTATCTATACTTATTCATTACAATGTTTAAACCACCCACCCCATCTTATGTCCTACTCTTATTCACACTCTCACTACTACCTCCTTTAATCTTCGCCCATCTACTCACCTCCTTTGAACACCCACTATGTCCATAACTAAACTACCCTAATAAGGAAACTAACTCTCCAATCCCTCCTCTCCTTTTTATCCATGCTAATATAGCATCTTCACATAACTACATACTTCCTAAGTATCATAGAACACTACACATAAAATACAACTATCCAGGGGTGGCCCGTGCTATTGGACTGCTGGACTGCAGCCCTCTCAACTTCAAATTAACAAAATAAAAAAATAAAAAGAAAAAAATAAGAAAAAAATATTTTAAAATTTCGCAGACTTCGCGCATGCGCACTAGTCCAGACTGCTGCTGAGACAGCATGGAGCATGCGCAGATTGTCTCAGCAGCAGTCCTGATTGAGACATGTGAAAGTCTATGCAGTTTTAAACTGCATAGACTGCCTGGGGAAACGCGATGGGGTCGGACTGCAAGGTCGGCAGTCAGGAGAAGGATCTCTGGTCTGGATTGGAGCTTGCTGCAGGGGAAGATCTCGCGACGGGCAAGGTCAGATTTGCACAGGTTTTCAGCTGCACTCATCGGGGGTTTTGACCGTTTTGTGGACAGGGACCTGGATTTATGGAATTAGTGGTGACTTTGCGGACAGGGATTTACTACAGGACCAGGTAAGTGTACAGCGATTTTGTGTGTGTGTGTGAAAATGCCCCTGGCGCAATATACTGGTGGTGTGGTAGGGAATACCTCAGGCTTGAACCCTGTACCTTGTATGCAGGTGTTAAAGACCTGAATTCCCTACCCACCACCATTTGTAAAAAAATTGCAGATTTTTGCCTCATATTTGATCTGAACTGTTCCTCATAATATCTGTGGTTTATACATGTTGCAATACTTGATATTTGATGGTGCAGTTGTAGCATTGTTGCCTCACAGCTGCAGGTTCTCAGGTTTGCTTCTTGGCTGGGGTGCCTTCTTTGTGGGGGGGGGTCTGTATATTCTCCCTGTGTTTGTGTGGGTTTGCTTTTGTGTCCTCCCATGTTACAAAGACATGTCTGCATTATTTCTTCCTAGGCCTCTGCTGAGAATTGTTTTTTTTTTGTTCCAAGTCAGACTGTTCTGATTAACAAATGTTAAATAAAATTGACAGGCATTTGAATTTCAGACTTCAGGTTTCTGAATGTTTAGTTCCTTACATATCTGATGGTGCAGTGGCAGTATTGTTGCCTCACAGCTATAGGTTTTCTGGTTTGATTCTTGGCTGGGGTGCCTTCTGTGTGGAGTCTGCATCTTATCCCTGTGTTTGTGTGGATTTGCTCTGGTGTCCTGCCATTTTACAAAGACATGTGTCTACAGTATTTCTCCCTGGGCCTCTGCTGAAAATTGTTTTTGTTCCGTCAGAAGTAAAATTGACAGGCATTTGAATTTCAGACTTCATATTCTTCAGAAAATACGTAGTAAAACAACGTTTTATTCTAGCAATAAATATATAGTAACACAACCTTTTATTATAGCAATTTTTTAAGTTTATAAGATGGCTATTTGAAATTTGTCCTTATTTTTGGGACTGTAATACCCTGTTAGTGGCTTTGTCCAGGTTTTTTGTGCTAAGGTTGACAGTAATGGCAAGAACTGAATTCACTGAATATGTTTGAGGGCCGTATTCCCTCATTACTGGGTTTGTCCAGGTGTTTTGTGCTAAGAGGTTGACAGCTATGGTGAGAACTGAATTCATTAAATGATAGCCATTTAAGTTTCAGTCTTCCTCTCTTTCACAAAGCAGCTGATTTGGCGTAGTGGTATGTTGCTGTTGACTGTTTTGCACAGAGACCTTGGCAGTAAAATGTATGGTGGTAACACAGCATTTTTCTTTCACAAAGCAGGTGATTTGGCATAGTGGTACATTGTTCTGACTCTTTTGCACAGGGACCTTGGCAGTAAAATGTATGGTGGTAACACAGCATTTTATTCTAGCAGCTTTCCAAGATTATACAAGCAATGTTTAATGTGTCCCTGGTTTTTGCCCTTTTGACCCACCCCAATAAATTTGGCTTTTTCCAGACTTCTTGTGCTGCGAAGTTGAGATGCAGTTGAGTATTGAGTAGATTTTACAAGGAGCTGAGAGCTGCAGGGGAAGAGAAGTTTAATGCTGATGATGCTAAGTCAGCTCACATTGCTAATAGCACAAAAGGTTGTGTACTTGTTTTTGATGCAGAAGGTTGTTGTTTCTACTCCCGTAAGGGGTGAATGCTGCCGTACTGAAAATTAAGATACTAACTATGACCATGTTATCAGTTTGCCATCCATTTCCTATTGCTATATTACTAGCTTATCTTTAATGTAATTTAGGCAATTTATTCCACAGGGGCATCAGACACTTTATTTTTCGATGAAACCATGAAATATAAAGGTGATTGCTAGCACCAACCTCTTCATTACAGATTTATTTAACGTGGAATTATTTAGATTACTTTTTTACTACTTCAGAGATTGTGCATATTTACTGATAATGGTGGACTGTAGAATTGTGCATATTTACTGATAATAGTGGACCGTAGAAGTTTGAGTAGACTTTTATGATGGAAATGTTCTGAATTGGACAGTTTTGTTTCATTGTTTACTGGAAAAATGTTCAAAGCAATAGGAAGGTGTATCAAAGAGCACATGTATGTTTCATATGCAAGGGCCCTATGATTTGAAAACAGCCCAGAATAAATTTTTATCTGCCACGGGTAAAATGTATTTTCTTTGAATGTGGGTTTTAATGTTGTTTCAATGAATGTGAGTTTCAAGGGCAGAGAAGGTTTAATGCCAAGTTTGTTTAGCAGATGTCTTAGTGTTTGTGCTGTAAAATGCAAAAATAAAACTTTCAAATGAAGTTCAAATCATCATAGAAGTAAATCAGTATGCACATTAGTGTTTATGGTAAATGGAGTGAAATAGCAAAGTAATGGATCATTGGAATGGCTGCAGGGAGGCTCCATTCGACCATGGTTTTGTGAGGGGGAAGGGCGGAAAATTTAGACAGCCCCAGCTGAACTATACCACCCAACTGTCCAGATTTTCAAAGAATGAACAGATTTTTTGCTTCTTATTTTTGGTTTGTTCCTCATAAAAAATTGTGGTTTTCTGGCAAATCATTTAGGAATTAAGTCACTAAATAATGACACACCTAGTTTCAGACTTCATAACCTTCAGAAAAATGCATGCTAAAGTAAGACCTGTTCTATCAACTGTCCCAGTTTATAGAAGAGCAATTTTTAGTACTGTTTATATGTTCCCCCCAATATATTTGGCCTTGTCCAGATTTATGTCCCAGTTTATACAAGAGCAATTTTAGTACTGTTTATATGTTCCCCAATATATTTGGCCTTGTCCAGATTTATTGCATTAACAGGTTGAGAGGTACATGCAAATAAATTGCTTTATAGAATTAGGCATAGCCAAACCTCTGAACTGTCCCTGATTTTGACTCAAAATGTTGCTCTTCCCTAATGATCCCTCCATAAAATAGCAATTTTGGAAGAAAACATGGAGGGTTTATAATTAAGAAATAACTGTAATAATCAGATTACTTTTATTTCAGAAATGCATGTAGATTATTTTATTTTGTCAGCTGCTCAAGTTAGCAGTACTAATATTAAAGTGCCCTTCTTTGACAGGTTCCCAGCTGTATTGTGTTGCTATTTTATATTTTTACATCACATTTTTGGTCCATTTTTCATAAAATTGTGTTTTTTTGGCAAATTAGTGACAAATAATTAAAGACTGAAGTTAGAAAATAATGACAGACATTTGAGTTTCAGATTTCATACCATTCAGAAAATTCATACTAATGCAAGACCTCTATTAGCTTTCTAAGTTTATAAGAGCAATATTTTTAAAATTGTCCTTATTTTTGGACCTTTGTCCCATTTCTTTGTATGGCTTTGTCCAGATTTCTTGCTCTGAGGTTGAGAGGTATGACAAATGTGTCAGGGCCATCACAAGTCAGCCAGAGACATTTCAAACTGTGACATACTTGTTACACCCCACTCCCCCATGTAGTGACTCTGGATGTGTCGAAGCAAGGCAAATAGTAGTTATGCAGTGTAAATGTGCAGAGAATCCCACCCATCCAAGGTAGACACAAGTACTAGAGTGGCTTTTCATCTGTCCTTGATTTTTACAGAATGGTCTGGTTTCTGCCACATTTTTTGTACTGTTGATTTATGCTTATTACTCAAAGTGCCTGTTGCTCTGTGTTTAAGTAGCAATACTTTAATGACCATCAGGTAAGCTTGGCTGAGATTGCAAGATGCAAGTAAGCTTTAATAAGCATACTGTTAAAGAATTGCCAACATTGAAAGCCTTTCTGTTGCCATGTAGAGAATACTTAACTAGATAATGTATAAGCCTTGGGTAATGAAATGCATATGCCAGTATTTGTAATAAAGGACAGAATTACATTATTTTAAGAGTCTCATTACACTTGGAGACTTCCAGTCATCTCTGCAGGCTTTACCCATAAACCGAATGCCAATCGCGTGGTCCATAACCTGTACAGTAATCCTTTTAAGCAATGTATCTTGAGCTTATTTCTTGTTTGCGTTTCATTTTTTACTTTGGTCATGTTTTCCCCATGAAACAAGTAGATGTCAGGCAGCAGGTCTTTTTTTGGATAAGGAACATTTTTACAAGTGGGGGCATCAGAGATTTCTACTTTCAGCATGTTACTTGTTACTTTAATAAAGCTGAATATACATTATAATTAGAACTGCAGTACAAGAAGTGGTTTGAGTTGAGTGCTGCTTGTTTTTCTTATACTTGATTTTGACTGGCATTCCATTAATGTATTTAAAAAAAAGTAATTTATTTTTTCATGCCTCACAACCTTTTTTGTTTCTATCTAGATATTAAGCTGTCATGCAGCCAATGCATTGAAATATTTTTATTCTTTTACACTTCATTTTGTCTTGATTGGGCTCTCATGATGACTGTTTGGCACCCAGTGCAGTATATATAGTTTTTGTGGTTTGCTACTACAAGTGTGTGTGTGTGGTAGGGAATACCTCAGGCTTGAACCCTGTACCTTGTATGCAGGTGTTAAAGACATGAATTCCCTACCCACCACCATTTGTGAAAAAAAAACTGCAGATTTTTGCCTCATATTTGATCTGATCTGTTCCTCATAATATCTCTGGTTTGTAAATGTTGCAGTGCTTGATATTTAATGGTGCAGTTGTAGCATTGTTGCCTCACAGCTGCAGGTTCTCAGGTTTGCTTCTTGGCTGGGGTGCCTTCTTTGTGGGGTCTTTATCTTCTCCCTGTGTTTGTGTGGGTTTGCTTTTGTGTCCTCCCATGTTACAAAGACATGTCTGCATTATTTCTTCCTGGGCCTCTGCTGAATTTTTTTTTTTTTTTGTTCCAAGTCAGACTGTCCTGATTAACAAATGTTAAATAAAATTGACAGGCATTTGAATTTCAGACTTCAGGTTTCTGAATGTTTAAGTCCTTGCATATTTGATGGTGCAGTGGTAGTATTGTTGCCTCACAGCTATAGGTTTTCTGGTTTGATTCTTGGCTGGGGTGCCTTCTATGTGGAGTCTGCATCTCCTCCCTGTGTTTGTGTGGATTTGCTCTGGTGCCCTGTCATTTTACAAAGACATGTCTGCAGTATTTCTCCCTGGGTCTCTGCTGAAAATAGTTTTTATTCTGTCGGCAATAAAACTGGCAGGCATTTGAATTTCAGACTTCATGTTCTTCAGGAAATACATAGTAACACAACCGTAACACAACCTTTTATTCTAGCAATTTTCAAAGTTTATAAGATGAATATTTGAAATTTGTCCCTATTTTTGGGACTGTATTCCCCCATTTTGGCTTCATCCAGGTTTTTTGTGCTAAGGTTGACAGCTATGGCAAGAACTGAATTCATTGAATGTTTGAGGGCTGTATTCCCTCATTACTGAGTTTGTCCAGGTGTTTTGTACTAAGAGGTTGACAGCTATGGTGAGAACTGAATTCACTAAATGATAGCCGTTTAAGTTTCAGTCTTCCTCTTTTACAAAGCAGCTGATTTGGTGTAGTGGTATGTTGCTCTGTTTTGCACAGGGAGCTTGGCAGTAAAATGTATGGTTCTAGCAACTTTCCAAGATTATACAAGCAATTTTTGTGTCCCTGGTTTTTGGGCTTTTGACCCCCCCCCAATACATTTTGGCTTTTTCCAGTTTTCTTGTGCTGTGAAGTTGAGTATTGAGTAGATTTTACAAGGAGTTGAGAGCTGCAGGGGAACAGAAGTTTAGTGTTGCTTAAGTGAAGTTGGTTTGCCTTGTTAATAGCACAACAGGTTGTGTACTTGCCTTTGATACAGAAGGCTGTGGGTTCTACTCCCACAAGGGGTGGATTCTGCCATACTGAGAATGTTCTCCTTGGTGAAGATACTAACTATGAGTCCGTTATCAGTTTGCCATCCATTTCCTCTTGCAATATTACTAGCTTATCATTTTTTTAATGTAATATAGGCAATTTATTCCTGAGGGGCAACAGACACTTTATTTTTCGATGAAACCATGAAATATAAAGGTGTTTGCTAGCAGCATCCTCTTCATTAGTTACAGATTTCTTTAATGTGGAATTATTTAGATGACTTTTACTTCTTCAGAGATAGTGCATATTTACTGATAATGGACTGTAGAATTGTGCATATTTACTGATAATGGACTGTAGAATTGTGCATATTTACTGATAATGGTGGACTGTAGAATTGTGCATATTTACTGATAATGGGTGGACTGTAGAATTGTGCATATTTACTAATAATGGTGGACTGTAGAATTGTGCATATTTACTGATAAAGGTGGACTGTAGAATTGTGCATATTTACTGATAATGGTGGACTGTGGAAGTCTGAGTAGACTTTTATGATAAATGTTGTGAACTGGGCAGTTTTGTCATTATGGGTTCATGCATTTTGTTTCATTGCTTACTGGAAAAATGTTCAAAACAAATTTAAAACGCCCTCTAACAACTGTAATATATTGTACAAGGAATATAATTTAGTACAATGAGGAAGGTGTATCAAAGAGCACATGTATGTTTCATATGCAAGGGGCCTATGATTTGAAAACAGCCCAAAATTAATCTTTATCTGCCACTGGAAAAATGTATTTTCTTTGAATGTGGGTTTCAATGCTGTTTCAATGAATGTGAGTTTCAAGGGCAGAGAAGTTTTAATGCTATGTTTTCATTGTGAGACTGCATTGCTTTATTTAGTAGATGACTTAGTGTTTGTGCTGTAAAATACAAAATAAAACTTTCAAATGAAGTCCAAATCATCATAGAAGTAAAGCAGTATGCACATTAGTGTTTATGGTAAATGGAGTGAAATAGCCAAGTAATGCTTCATTGGAATGGCTGCAGAGGCTCCATTCAACCATGATTTTGTCAGGGGGGAAGGGCAGCAAACTCAGACAGGCCCAGCTGAACTATACCTCCCAACTGTCCAGATTTTCAAAGAATGAATAGATTTTTGCTTCTTATTTTTGGTTTGCTCTTCATAAAATTTGTAGTTTTCTGGCAAATCATTTAGAAATTAAGTCACTAAATAATGATACACTGAGTTTCAGACTTCATAACCTTCAGAAAATGCATGCTAAAGTAAGAACTGTTATTCTATCAACTGTCTCAATTTATACAAGAGCAATTTTTAGTACTGTTTATATGTTCCCCCAATATATTTGGCCTTGTTCAGATTTACTGCATTAACAGGTTGAGAGGTACATGCAAATAAATTGCTTTATAGAATTAGGCATAGCCATCCTCTCAACTGTCCCCGATTTTGGCTCAAAATGTTGCTCTTCCCCCTAATAATCCCTCCGCAAAATAGCAATTTTGGAAGAAAACATGGAGGGTTTACAATTAAGAAATAACTGTAATAATCAAAGTTATACATTACTTGAAATGCATGTAGATTATTTTATTTTGTCAGCTGCTCAAGTTAGCAGTACTAATATTAAAGTGTCCCTTCTTTGACAGGTTCCCAGCTGTATTGTGTGGCTATTTTATATTTTTGCATCACATTTGGTCCATTTTTCATAAAATTGTGTTTTTTTGGCAAATTAGTGACAAATCACTAAAGACTGAAGTTAGAAAATAATGACAGACATTTGAGTTTCAGATTTTATACCCTTCAGAAAAGTCATACTAATGCAAGACCTATTCTATTATCTTTCTAAGTTTATTAGAGCAATATTTAAAAATTGTCCTTATTTTTGGGCATTTGCCCCACTTCTGTGTATGGCTTTGTCCAGATTTCTTGCTCTGAGGTTGAGAGGTATGACACATGTATCAGGGCCATCACAGTCAGTCAGAGACATTTCAAATTGTGACATACTTGTTGCACCCCACTCCACCATGTAGTGACTCTGGATGTGTCCAAGCAAGGCAAGGAGTAGTTATGCAGTGTAAATGTGCAGTGTCCCCCCCCCCCCCATCCAAGGTAGACACTACTACAGTGGCTTTTCATCTGTCCTTGATTTTGCAGAAAGGTCTGGTTTCTGTCATATTTTTGTACTGTTGATTTATGCTTATTACTCAAAGTGCCTGTTGCTCTGTGTTTAAGTAGCAATGCTTTAATGACCATAAGGTAAGCTTGTCTGAGATCGTAAGATGCAAGTAAGCTTTAATAAGCATACTGTTAAAGAATTGCCAACATTGAAAGCCTTTCTGTTGTTGCCATGCAGAGAATACTTGACTAGATAATGTATAAGCCTTGGGTATTAAAGGACAGGATTCCATTATTTTAAAAAGCTCATTACACTTGTTGGAGACTTCCAGTCATCTCTACAGACTTTACCCGTAAACTAAACAGAATGCCAATCATGTGTGGTCCATAACCTGTACAGTAATCCTTTAAGCAATGTATCTTGAGCTTGTTTCTTGTTTGCTTTTTATTTTTTACTTACATGTTTTCCCCATGAAACAAGTAGATAGTTGTCAGGCAGCAGGTCTTTTTTGGATAAGAAACATTTTTACAAGTGGGGGCATCACAGAGATTTCTACTTTCAGCATATTACTTGGTACTTTAATAAAGCTGAATATAAATTATAATTAGAACTGCAGTGCAAGGAGAAGTGGTTTGAGTTGAGTGCTTCTGGTTTTTCTTGTACTTGATTTTGACTGGCATTCCAGTAATGTATTTAAAAAGTAATTTATTTTTTCATGCCTCACAACCTTTTGTTTCCATCTAGATATTAAGTAAGCTGTCATGCAGCCAATGCATTGAAATATTTTTATTCTTCTACACTTATTTTTGTCTTGATTGGACTCTCATAATGATGATTTGCCACCCAGGGCAGCGTATTTAATTAAAGTTAGTTTTTGTGGTGTTGAGCATAGCTCCTCCCCTTTCTAGTTGGCCACACCCCTCCCCCTTGACCCCACCCATTCAGCTGTCTCCTGCAGCCCCCCTTTGATTTGAAGTCACCAGCCGCCACTGCAACTATCTATATCCCAGGAAAGGCCTATGTCTACACAGCAAATTATCTAACCCAAACTATCTAAGTCCACTATTCTCATTAAAGGATGGTGACATCCACCCTAACCCAGGCCCAACAACTACTCCTATCTCTCTCCATAACCACAAACAATCACCTGAGACTAGACAGAGTAACCAAGAAGGGTGGTGGGGTTGCTATTCTATATAAATCTAGCTTAGAATTAACCACTAACGACTGTAAACTACCCGTAGACTCCAATGCAGAAATTCTTATCTCCAAACTTCATCTTAACAATGCCAAATCCATCTATATTATCTGTATGTATCTACCACCTGGTAACAACACTGCCACCATGGAAAATATATTTTCTTGGCTTTCCCAACACCTGCCCCAAGAAACCATAATCCCAGGGGACACAAACATTGATTGGAACTGCCACTGTAGCAGTCACCCCACAACCCATATTAACCTATATGGGTATTCTGAAACCATTACCTCCCCCACCAGGATAAATAAATCTAACAAGAAAGCAACCTTATTAGACTGGATTCTCATAAACTATCATACTCACATTTATGAGTCTGGAACTCTCCCTGATGATTTAAGTGACCACTTACTTTCCTACATCATCAGACATAAAACCAATACTCCCATTCCAACATCTGTTAAAAACATCAGATCTAAAACGTACTTTAACCCTGAACTATTCCAAATGGAACTAAGAGCTTGCAACTGGTATCCCATACAACACCTTTCTTTAGATGAAGCCGTTAATTACTTTAAATCTAACTTCCTTGCCATTCTCAACCACCATGCTCCAACCAGATTAATTAGAATTAAAACCAACTCTGCACCATGGCTATCAAAAAAGAAACCAAGCACAAAATAAATCTTAGAAATAAACTTTGGGCAAAATGGAGAAAGACTAAAAACCCTGTAGATCAACAAACCTTTAGGCAGCTAAGAAATGATACCAAGAAAGCTATAATTTCCGATAAAATAAACTACTACCTACAATCTCAACAACCTAATCAAAACAACCCACAAAAATTTTGGACTAGCATTAACCAACTACTCCATCCAGGTCAATCCACTACTCCAAACCCTCAAAATACTGGCCACAAAAATCCAATGCAAACAGCCAATGCTTTCAATAACTTTTTTACTAATGCTATCCAAACACTAGCTAGTCAACTATCACCTAATAACTTTACTCTACCTTCCTATAAATCAACCTCACCCCCTCCTTTTCATATTCAACCTGCCCCAACAGCATATATACTAACCCTACTACAGAAACTAAAACCATGCTCTCCCTCAGCAGACCAACTACCTGCTGAATTCCTACAACAATCAGCCAAAGCTATCGCTTATCCCATTTCCATTCTGATCAATAGAACTATTACTGAAGGTTATATCCCTAGCTTATGGAAAATTTCCCATATTATCCCCCTCCATAAAGGTAGGCACTCCACTGAACTCTCCAACTACCGTCTCATTGCCCTTCCCTCTCCTTTGGCAAAGATCATGGAGAAATGCATTCATAGACAATTACTTGACCATCTAACCCAAAATAATTTACTTTCCAACTGTCAACATGGATTCAGACCTTCACATAGCACTACCACTGCCCTTCTTTCCTTCACAGATTGTATCAATAAAAACCGCAACCTTAACAAGCTTTCTTCAGCACTATTTATTGACCTGTCTTAAGCTTTTGACATGGTAAATCACCAGATTCTCATCAAAATACTTAAATCCCTGTCACTAGATGCATCTTCTATAAAGTGGTTCCAGTCCTATTTAGATAAAAGACAATAGGCCGTACTATGGCACAAGTCTCTATCTACCCTCCTGCCCGTTAACCTTGGTGTCCCTCAAGGGTCCATCCTAGGACCTCTACTTTTTTCTATATTTATTAATGACCTTCATCTTGCCATCCCCCAAGCCACATGCTTACAATATGCTGATGACTCCACACTGATATGCTCAGCCACTTCCTCTTCTGAACTTCACTCTCTTACGCAGAAAGTATTTAACACAGTTGAACAATGATTTACACATAGGTGCCTTCTCCTAACCCCCCAAAAGACCAAACTCCTTCTCTTCTCGCCTACCCAAAAGTCCTGTCCTCTTGATTTCTCAGCTATCTCTACCAATAAAACTATTATATCACCAGACCCAACCACCAAACTATTGGGTATCACTATTGACAGCAATCTGAACTTTGATATCCATATTAACAATACTATAAAAACTGTCAACAAAAAACTTGGCTCTCTCTATAGGATTAAAGTAAATTCCTTTTACCTACAGCTAAATCCACTATAGCTCACACTCATCTAATCTCTACACTTCTTTATGCATCACCCATTTTTACTAAGCTATCTAAAAATAACTTTAGCAAATTGGAAGTGTCCTACAATAACACTGCCAGATTTGCTACAGGCAACCCATTTAGAACCCACCATTGCATTAATATAAAGCAGCTGGGATGGCTGGAACTACAAAACCTGATTAAATTCCATCAACTATCTATAGCCCACAAGACTCTTTACAAACCTTCCAAAACTCCTATTCTATCCACACTCATCACCCCCTACAAAAATCTGAAATCATTAAGATCTTCTCACAAACTTCTAGTACTTACCTCTAAACCAAATAACAAGGATGGTGACTCCCTCTTCTCTAATACTGTTGGAAAAGCCTGGAATCTCCTCCCTAATGAACTTTCCTCACTTCCCTCACTATCACTCTTCAAAAACAAATTGAAAGTGTTCCTCAGAACACAATGGTTATGCCCCTGTACTAACCCTGACTAGTCAGGTGTCTCTTCATACTTTGCTCTACCTACCCTTTCTACTCATAAACTATGATTTCTTCCTTATTGACCACAATACTATCTCCCTGTAGAATACCACATAGTGTACCAGTATGCTATATTATGCCTGCACTCAGCACTGACGAATTTACTGTGTTAACCTGTAATATGCATTGTAAATATGATTCTTGTTTACTGTTGCTTATTTGTTATGTTGTTGATTTTCATTGTTCTGTCTTGGAGCTTATCTCCCCGGGCCTCTACTGAAAATGGACATGTGTCCAGTTAGACTAGCCCGGTCAACAAATGTAAAATAAAATAAATTACAGATAGCTAAAAATAAAATATCCTATTACTAAATTCATCCTACTTGATGCACACACACACAAACACACACACACACACACACACACACACACACACACACACACACACACACACACACACACACACACAACCATAGCCTTTGGAAGCTATTTGGCTGCCACTAAACAACAGAGCTACACTTTTACTTACAGAAAGTTCATTGTCTCCGTTTAAAAACAAAACTTTCTGTCAGACAACAAATTTAGTCACTGTAAGACAGTCAGGATGAAATCATTACTGTTGTCAGCCTTCACAGCAGCTAACTGTGAAAGGACATTTTCTAAACTAGGACTTGTTATATGGAATCACTTACCTGCAAAAGTGAGCCAGCAAAAGACCTTAATTACATTTAAGAATATATTAAAATAACACCTTTAAGCTTTTGTTCATGCTTGCATGTCAGTGGTTAGAAAGATCCTAATATCACAACATTTTAAGATGTGTTGAAGATCACAAACAGTCATTTCAGATTTGTGGAACATCATCTCAAGCAAGTAACTGTTTCTTAAAGGTTGATATCTAACTACAAAATAACGCTCATATTTTCTGATTTGCTTTTTCCCTGTGCCAGTTATGCAGATTAGTGTTCCTACTGCTATTCTGTATTGCCAACGTATATTTCATGTTATTTTCATCATTGTAGTTTCTTCATTTTCTCTAATTTGCTTGCATTTATATGTCTTTTGCTCTACCACATTTGCTTATATTTGCTTGCATTTTGTTTGATGCTGTTGTCCCTATGGACCCAGTTCATGGCTGAAAAGATTCACATGAGCCGACCATTTACCCGGTTGTCAAACTGAGATAAATAAAACTCTAATAAAGTAAAAAAAAACTTGTAGTAGCTAGGGGGGTGTAGTATGTGGCACCTTAGGATGAAATGGCTGAATATGCCTTTCTGTTTTGCCAGGAATGGTATGTATCTCTCTTACCAAGGCTTTTGCATTCTGACTAAAGCCTTTGTTGCACCAATAGTACTTTATAGGCAGAGTCCATCTGATTGGCATAACAACCTACTAAATTCTAACTTAAAACACATTAATGTGGCTCTATTTAATACCAGATGTCTTAACAAAAATTGCATTAACTTAAGGCTCTCCTACAACTTGAACACATTACATATGTGTAGTTACAGAGTTACAGAGACAGGGCTTCAGAGCAGTGAAAGCACTCCCTCTATTTCCGGGTATATACATCTTCAGACCCACTGAGAATTGTGAGGGGGGTATCAGTATTTTGTCAAGGATATCATCACCTTGTGACAGATTTCTCTGGATGCCACATTTGAACTTCAATATTTCCAAGTTATCATAAACAAGATTAATTGCCACTTTATGACTAGTTATAGCACATGTCCTCTGTTCCCTTCTGAGCAAGATAGCTGTCTTAACACATTAGTTGAAATCTCCATTAAACCACCTTTCTACTAGGGGAGTATCAACCGATAAACTGGCTGACCTACACTGCCAGTGATAGGCATACTCAATATGTCCTTGACATTATAAATGCTCTCTTTAACCATCCTACCAGGGACCCCATTATCCTTGACTGAGTCTTCACAAATATTGCCATTTCTTGAAAATCTCCATATGTATCATCCTGCCTTGTTAAATCACCATAAATTAGTAAGCCCTTCCTTTAAAGCTGGTAGTACTTACCCTGTAAATATCTCTATGTTTGGGGACTTCTCAAAAGCAAACCTTCTTTAGCTACTTGATGGCCTAAATAAATCCCATTGTAATGCTCCTACAATGGATCCAGTTGCTAAAGTTGTTGCCTAGGCCCCTACTTCCACTTAAATAATTGTACTGACAAGACAGTTCCTGTCTACACCAAATATAAAAATAAATTTGAAAACAAATTCCTATGGTGGAATACCTGAATAAATAAAGTATATAACAAGAGAAAGAGATAGCTTAATGCCTCTAAGAGGACTCATTCTACCTACCTTAAGAGTTCACTTAAGCAAACTTAAAGAATGGAATCAATAGGAAACATTAAGTAGATTCTGACAGTTGATGCACAGGATTAAAGCTATAGTTCCTATGGTAAAGGCAGAGCCAGATCATTGTCAAATGGGGTCCTAGGCAGGGTAATGGACTGGCACCACCCATACACAGCAGCACCCCCCCCCCAGCCATTCCAGTGTCTCATTACTTGGCTATTTCTCCCCAGTTACCATAAATAATGTTCAAACCTGTCAGTATACATACTATTTTCTTCTTTACTTCTACAACGATTAGAGATATTTGGATTTATTTTAAAACTTTTATTTTAAATTTCATAGCACAGACACTGATAGACATTTGCTAAACAAAACAATACAGTCTCACAATGAAAACATACTTAGAATTAACAGTAATCTTCTCTACCCTTGAAATTGAAACTTCAGTGAAACGGCATTTAAACTCACATTTAAAGAAAATACATCTGGCCAGAGGAGGATTACGTTTACCTTTGGACTATTTTGAAACCATAGTCTCCATGCATACATTGTTAGGGTCATGCATACATACATGCATGTGTTCTTAGGTTCACCTTCCTGATGTATTAAATTATGTTCCTTGTATAATACAGAACCACTTGTTAGAGTGTATTTTAAATTTGTAGTTTTGAACATTTTTCCAATAAGCAATGAAACAAAATGTATGAACCAATGAAAAATCTATTCATTTCAGAACATTTCAACCATAAAAGGCCACTCAAATATTTGTCATGACAATCCACTAATCTTCTTCTTCTTCTTTTGGTTGCTCCCGTTAGGGGTTGCCACAGCGCATCATCTGTTTCCATTTCTTCTTGTTGTCTGCATCTTGCTCTGTCACACCAACCACCTGCATGTCCTCTCTCACCACATCCATAAACCTTGTCTTAGGCCTTCCTCTTTTCCTGTTGCCTGACAGCTTCATCCTTAGCATCTTTTTCCCAATATACTCTGCATCCCTCCTCAGCACATGTCCAAACCAATGTAATCTTACCTCTCTGGCTTTGTCTCCAAACCTTCCAACCTGGGCTGACCCTCTAATATACTTATTCCTAATCCTGTCCACCCTCGTCACACCTGGTGCAAATCTTAGCATCTGTAACTCTGCCACGACCAGATCTGACTCCTGCCTTTTTGTCAATGCCACTGTCTCCAACCCATATAACATAGCTGGTCTCACTACCCTTTTGTAGACCTTCCCTTTCACTCTTACTGGTATTCGTCTGTCGCAAATCACTCCTGGCACTCTTCTCCACAACAATCCACTAATATCAGTCAATATGCATAATCTCTGCAAAAACAAAAGTAATCTGAATAATTTCACATTATAGAGATCTGTAACTAATGAAGACATTGCTACAACTTTATATTTCAGTATTTCGTCTGCAAATTCAGTGCCTGCTGCTCTTGGCAAATAAATTGTCTGTTATATTAAAAAAAAAATAGTAAGCTGGTAATATTGCAATAGGGAATGGATGGCAAACCAACAACAAGTTCATAGTTACAAGGCATCTCATCCAAAGAAGGACACACTTGGGACTGCAGCACCCCAATCCCCCCCCCTCAAAAGTGCAACAAAGTATCAGCAATCCATCTACAGGGCATGGGAGTAGAATTCACAGCCTTTTGTATCAAATCAAGTATGCTACCTGTTGTGCTACTTAAACTGTTTTCATATTTTACAGCACAAACAGTGACAACCATTTGCTAAACAAAACAGTTGTGCATTGAAAACAGATTTAGCATGAGGAGAAGTAAACTTCTCTTCCCTTGAAGCTCACAATTCCTTGAAAATGCACTGAAACTCACAATTCCTTGCAAATGCTCTGAAACTCACAATTCCTTAAAAATGCTCTGAAACTCATAGTCTGGTAGATGGTGTAGAGGATTCAGTCTCTTGTCTCCTGTAACCAAGGTATAGGGTTTGAGTATGAGTAAATTAACCTGCCAGGCATCCTTAACTAAGGCATTATACACACGCGTGCGCACACACAATTACAGAAGCAAAGCACCTTATCATTTGTATTTTATTCGGAAAACTGTGCTCAAGCATTATTCTGTGGACATATAGAAGTAGGAACAGCCATGTGTTTAAATTCCACTTGCAGAGACAGAACAGAAGCATCAACTACAGGTGCGCATTGTGTGCCAACACAAACAACAGCAGGTGTGTGTGGGAGCATGATGGGCATTCTTAAAGATGAACTTATTTAAAGAGGACATGCAATTTGTTTTTAATTAAAAAGTAAATGTTGTGGCAGCTCTCATGGCCAGAAGACCCCCCCCCTCCCAGCCAGTGGGTCCTAGGTGACTGCCTAGGTCATCTAATGCTGGACCTGGCTCTGGGTAAAGGGATTCTTTCCATCAGTCATTGTTCGCCTGTTGTGTTACTTTAAGTAAGTCACTTAATCAGACATTGCTTGGGGCAACTGGGAATTGGAATATAGCTACCTATGAACTTACAAATAGACCCTAAAACCAAAAATAACTACACAGCTTTCTTTAACTATCTCAGGAAATTAAAAACTAACAGTAGACAATGTTTAGAGCTAGTCCGTAGTAACACTTCACACTCTGACCCAAAGGAAACAGTTAATATCTTAGCTGACAATTTTACTGTAAATTTTACTTCACCTACTGTTATCCTATTCCACAGGTTCCAGAATCCTAGCCACCCCTTTAATTGCTATGGAACAAGTTCTCTCAGCCCTCTGAAAAGCTAAGAACACCTCATACATGGGCAAATATAATATACTAGGTTACCTGATTGTCAACCTATTTAGACCCCTTCTTAACTTCTTTAATGTAAGCCAATCCACTGTGTTTTATTCCTAAAGCCTGGAAAGAGCCATTGTAATGCCATTACATAAGAGTGGACCAATCATGGACCCTGGCAACTATAAACTGTTAGTCTCAGTAGCCTTTTATTTAAGGCTGTGGAGCATATTATCTCAGACCTTATTAATCTGGACATTGAAAATTTCTTAACCGTGGTCGCTTTTCAATTCAGCTTTGTCAAAGAAAGGAGTACTTAACTTCATTAGTTTCTTTGAAAAGGTAACAGAAGTAGTAAGTAGTGGTTCTGCAACACATACATCGTATCTGGACCTGGGTAAGGCCTTAACACTGTTCTTCATGCAAGCATTATTAACAGACTTGTAAATCTGAATATAAATCCTTATGTTATGCAGTGCATAGTTAATTGGTTGTCTAACAGAACCCCATGTGGTTAGAGTTACAGGTACCACTTCCGAAAGCAAAGCAGTTACCAGTGGTGTACCACATGCTCACTTTTATGCCCTCTCCTATTTGGCATCTATTTTTTAGACCAACACTGATTATCTAAGATTGCAGATGACTGTAAATTGGGTGTTATCATTTGCTCTTCCACTGACTCACAGTTGCTCTCACATTGGTTGCGCAATGTTAACAACTGGTGCAACAGCAATGGTTTTAATTTAAATGTGAAAAAGAATTTGCATAGCTTATTCTGGTAAACAACATCTTTTGATACACCATACAGGTAACATACCTCTCCAATCAGACACTGTTGTCTGTTTTACTCTTCTTAAATTTATTTGATTTACTGTGTGTTCCTGCTTTCTTTGATTTCCTGTTTATGCCAGTGATCACATTTGATACCTTTCAAAGGTATAATAATACCCCCTTCCTTTTCCTTCTGTTCCTTAGATGCTATCTGTTTTTATGTCAATGTCCTCAAGTGAGTTAACCCACTTTTCCGAATCCAACTTTCCAGTATTTAAACTGCTAGTATTTACTTGTCCTTCCTTTACAACCTTCACATTTTCTATCCAGTCCATTACACACTCAAACAGTGTTTAATGTTTTTTTAATACATTAGCACGAACACATTCCTTTGTGTTATTCAGCTTAATTTTCAGTATATTCCAAAGTGAGTTTAATCTATTACAAAAATTGCAATCGCTTTCTACCGTATTTAACCCAGCCGTAAAATAGTGTTCACATGACTCGCATATGCTTAAAAAGCAATGAGTTATTAAATCTTGTAAAGGGTAATTATTTAATGAATCCATTGTTTCAAAAGTAAAATGTATTTACTTGTTAAAAAAGCAAACCGTCTCTGTAGCCAAAACATTTGCTTCAGGCTGGCAGACCTACTACCAAGCAGCAGAAAGAAAAGGTATCACTTCCAGGTGTAAATTTAAATAGCTAGAAACCTTTACAGACACACCCCATTCCTTCAGCTAATCTTTTACCTATAGGCAAGCCCTGAAACCAAACAGGAGAGGTGGAATCTTACAACTGTGAGTAAAATAAAGCAGTACACTTCTCTAAAAATATTTTTAAAAAAAATCTTTATTTGTAGCCAGAACATTTACCTTATGCAGATATCAGCTGAAAGAAATGGTATTACAACTGATGGAGGATCAAAGGCACATGTTTCATTCTACTCTCTCAGTCCTGCCCTGGGACCACATTAAATACGGACTATCCTAATTTTGCTGAATGAGGTGGAGGAGTTCTCTCTCAAAGATGTCGGCCTATGGCTAATTTGAGTCATTAGTCTTCTGTGCACAGCCTTAAAGTAGTTATTTGCTCGTGGAATGCTTTTCTCTCTTTCAGCTAACTGTAGATCAAAAAGCAAATGGATACATGAAGTAGTCAGTATTTATTGTGAGTTTCTTTCCACTCTTTCTGAGCTTCTCTAATACACAGGCTTTTCCAAACCACTCTCATACCTGCTTCAGTGTGTCAGGCATGATGAGTGATCACTCCTTTGAAAGTCAACCTCTCTCAGGGGTGGGCAGAAAGGCAGGTGCTTGAATCTGTTTACGTTTGATCTGGATTTCAGTGAACTTTAGACCTGAGTAAACCTGGATGTTGCAGTTGTCTCCACACTGCCTGCAGCCATTTGCTATTACATCAGTGATAACTGACTTCACTACCCTGATGGCTGTCTACTCAAAACCTAACATATAAATTCTGGCTTCAACTTCACATTACACCATTCTGGCACATCTAAAAGTTTGCGCAACAATGAGTCTTAGGAATACCTGGATTTGGATGTCATAACCTAGATGATTGAACACAGTCTGCTACTAAATGCCTTTACCAACAAGGCCTTGGAAGGAGTACAGCTGACTGCAGGTGAGAAAGATGCCACCTATGATCCATTTTGCTGACCTACTCAGCTCAGCCATCTTCTCTTTGGTGGTGAGCAATAGGGACATATCCTCTGCTTGCTGGACTGTCTTCACTATGAAGTCACCCTGTCTCAAGGGTAGCTGCTTAGGTTGGTTTGGGCAAAAAGCTGAAGTTTATGTATACAAAGGGAAATATTTAATAAATGGATCTAGTACAAGAAGTTGAAATAAAACCTATTGACAGCATACTGTACCAGCCCTCCTGCAACCACCTTTGTACCACATGCCCTCTTATATGTCTATATCTATCTATCTATCTATCTATCTATCTATCTATATTTATATCTAGTTATCTACATAGACATATATACTAACGCTGCATCATACAGCCATACGAAAAAGACAATACAGTTAAAGGGGTGGAAACTCAACTCACATTACTATGATCTCATAGAAAAGCCAACCTATGCTACAGCGTTCAAGCAATACCCACTTCAGGAATTGGAATTGGTGAGCTTGCCTGCTAGCAGTTACCATTCAGCAACAGGTACATATTCCTAAATAAACAAGTCAATAGATGAAATAAAATGCTTTACTGATAAAAAAGGAGTTTTAAATGCAACATATGTAGTTACTGTGATTGACAGTGTATGTTAACTTTGCAACTATGGCTAGACTAAAGCAATTGTAAATGCTGATAGGTGACTGTGACTTTAAAGCTGCAACTGAAACAAAACCCCATTGTAAAATTCAAATGCATAGAATTAGCTCTTGTTTGTTATTGTTTGCTATATTTTATTAGCTGTTCTATGTCATTAGAGAGTTGCTTATTTTTTCTGTATCTCCCAGCTTGTAGAATTCTGTGGTGTTGCCCAAACCTTTTTTCTTTTTGTGCAATTTAAGCAAACATTCATATCATACAACCCTTGGAGTTTTATACATGTAATTTTACAAGAATGCTTTGATGCAGCAGAATACAGACTGGGGTTGCAAACCAGCTTATATAACCATCAAACTACTTTGCATAATCACATTCAGGGAAAATAGCAAAAGTTTTAGTTCTAATATAATGGTCACATGCCAAGAAATCAGACATTGAATTCGTTGTTCACTTATCTACTTAAACCAGACATACAGGTAACTCGGGGAACAGAGACATGTACAGTAATTGAGTACTGAGCTCATATGTGACTATATGAGGATTCACAGAGCACTGAACAGCAGGAGCATCAGCTTAACAGTAGGTCACATAGGTATATAAGGGATGGTTGTCCTTCTCCCACCCCTAAATAGCTGCCTAATTCAGTCCTAATACTCCCTTTATTTCTTTAAGTGCATGGCCATATATATGTCTGGACCCAAAGGACGTACTTAGGCAAACAGAATAGCAAGATACTTTTTTCATGTTGGTGTGAGTAGAGCTCAAATGAAGGGGACACTGCATGCAGTTGCAAGGATATATTTACAAAATTAATCACAAAAGATATATTTTATATAGTTATTAGTAGCAACCATGCTTACTCAAGGCTCTGATATAGTAGCATTCTTTGCAATGCTTTTGCTAGTTCTAGTGGACAAGATCCAGTGTCTGCTGCCTCCCCTCTCTGTCAGTTTTAAGGTGAAAATAGGCTTAAGTTTGTGTGTAAGGTGTGTAACCTGGGTGTAATACTGCATTTTTTCTGACATTCTGGGACCAAATATCTTCCATAGTGAAATCTTTCTATTTCCACTTGCAGAACATCTCTAGGATCAAGCACCTATTACCTCAAGTTCATAGTAGTTGTTCATGTCTTGGTCTTATCTCACCAGGACATCTGCAGTGGCCTTTACCTTGGACTTCCTGGCACTAAGCTTGACCATTTACAACTGGTGCAGAACTCCACAGCCAGTTTAATGACTGGTACTTCACATTACCAACATATTACTGCTATCCTCCATAGTCTGCACTGGCTCCCAATTCATGTTAGAATTGCTTTCATAGTCTTGTTAACCTGGGTCTACTACAGGTGTTTTGCTTGCTTGCTAGTAGCTCATGACACACCTACTCCCCATTGTTTGCTTGAAAAAGTCAGTGCTCAAATAGATAGAGAAGTGTCTGTACTTCCAGCCACTTAAACCAGACATAGATGGAACCCAGGGGAAAGAGATAACTACCAGGGTAAAAGTAACCCAGGGTATAGACACCAATAGCAGGATACACCAGAAGACAGAGACCACTACAAGTGTTCAAGTAATCCTGGTGACAGAAGCCTTTATCTTGGTACAACTTATTCTGGTAGAGATGGCGGTAACCCTGAAGAATAGAGACAGTACTGGGGTACAGATAATCCAATAATAAGAAGCCAGTACCCACTACCAGAGACACACAAACCCCAAGAGATAGAGTTCCCTGCCAGTATAAAAGACAAAGAGGAACTAAGACCAGTACCTAGATGCAGATGACCCTAGAGACAGAAACAACTGTGGGGTAATTTATAATCAGGTGACAAATACCACTCCAAGGGTACCTATAACCTATGGGATAAAGACTCCCACTACCGTACAGTTATCTCAAGGGACAGAAACTACTACCAGATCTCAAGTAGACAAGAGAACAGAGACTTTACTAGTAAGAATAAAATAAACAAAAACCACAATGGTGGAATACAGGTGGTAAAGTTCCGTTGCTGTAAATAATGAATAAAATAAAGTAAAAAGTAAGACCAGCAACGGATGAAGCAAACGGCCCAAAATCCAACAGTTCAAAATATCAATGATTCAAAGGCCACAAGTAATCCTAAGCACAGTCCAAGGTGCCAGCACGCAAAGGAAGCAAAAATTCAAGGACATGAAGATATTCCATATATATAAAAATCCTTTATTTGTAGTCGACCATAGGTGAGCGCTTTCACAACATAGCTTCATCAGACCATCAAGCAACTACTAACAAACACACCCCATATATAATAGAGAGGATTAAAAGCAACCAATGATATGCTCCCATCAATTAAATCATGAGAATAATTAAAGTGACAAAAATCAAAAAACTAAAAATTCACAGATTAAAATACATGCCCCTATCTAATAAAATAAATGAATAAATGTAAAGATGGAAATAACATGTTTACACCAATATACAAAAAAATATACAAAAAACAAACATATAAACATAAATACATATGTATAAAAATAAAAGATCATAAAAACAATGCAACTAATATTAGAAGAGGCTTATTTATGAAGTCTCCTTTTCCTGAGTGCAGGTTTTTTGGATGCCCTTTCATTCAAGCCACTGCCCCTATCAGCATGTAATATAATAATCCAACAAGACTCCCTATACTCAGTATGGGTAGATAAATCACCACCCCTAGCACTGGGTTGTAGGGTTTCTATGACCCTAAAACTGAAAGTATGTGAGGGATCAGTATTGATAACATGCTTAGAAAGGGCATTAAATAAAGAGCCCTTCCTGATATGATATAGGTGTTCCCGCATTCTGTCACGCAAGACATGAGGGGGTCATACAATTGGCAAGAGCATGAAAAACAAAATCGTTACAAAGATCTGGGTGAAAAAAGGACACCTGGGAATTTATGTACCCACAAAAATTACAATTACCACAGGGTGTAGTTATACCAGGTTGTGTAGAAGGACAGCCATGTTGATTATCATAGCAAAGAAGTCTCTTCAAATTCATACAATTCCTATACCGGAAAGAAGGTTTATCACCAACAATTGTACGTAGATCATTGTCAACCTGTAGTATTGCCCAAAACTGAACAAACACCTGTGTAATTTCTCTATAGTCACTAGTGTAAAATAAGGATACCTTTACTCCTGAGGTATCCAATTTATGAGAATCAGAAACTGGCCCAAAATAAGAGCTCGCTGTGGTCATTCTCAAAATACTGAGGTCAGACCACTGTCTATCAATTTCAGTTTGGGTATATCCACAAGCCATCAATTTACGACTTAGGCCATCTATTTCACCAAGAAAACCAGCAGATGTAGGATTTAGTCTAGAAGTCCATATGCCCTGACCCCTGATGAGATTCTTAAAAATATATCCCGGATGCATACTAGACCTAAAAAGGAAAGCATTCCTATGACAAGTCTTTCGGTACACCCCAGTGTTAATAATGTTCCCAGGTAATTTCTCAACAAACAGGTCCAAAATTCAATATGGTCATAGGATCAGTTGAAAGTAAACTTCAAGCATGGCAACAAATTATTCATGACTTCATAAAATGACTTTAAGTTCTCAAGAGAACCCCTCCATAAAAGAAAAAGGTCGTCGACAAAACGTAGATAAAATAACACACATTTCTTAAAATTGGGAACAGAAAAAAGACTGTTCCACTCCCAATATGCCAGAAACATATTGGCGTAGCAGTTGGCACAAGACGTGCCCATAGCTACGCCATGTTTCTGGAGATACATGTCTCCATTAAAAATAAAGACATTATTCTCAAGCACCATCTCTAAAAAACAGCATATAAGGTCAATCTTAGTAACATTATAATCACTATGTGATGAGAGATAATCTTTTATATACTGAATACCCAAATCATTGGGTATGATGGTAAAAAGAGATTGAACGCCAAAAGTTACAAAAATGATGTTACTAAAATCAGAGTTAGGAACAGTAGAGATACACTGGTATAAATCCAATAAAAATTGTTTGGAGTCCCTTAAGACTACAGTGTTCAATTCAATAATCGATCTTAATGCTTTCTCAACATAAAGAGAAAGTGGCTCGGTGACCCAACCACCACCTGCCACTATCGGGCGCATAGGGGGATTAGTGGTGTGTTTATGGACCTTAGGAAGGCCTTGAATGAGTGGAATCAAAGGATTAGCCACTTGTAGAAATGTATAAATTTCCTGTGTAATCAAATGAGCAGAAAAGACGTCTGAGATGCACCTGTTAACCAAAAATATCACTCTAAGTACATCATCAACAGTAATTCTTTGATAGAAGGTAGCATCATCTAACATCAAGTACATAGAATGCTCATAATGGACCTTTTCCATGACAACAATTAGGCCTCCCTTATCTGCTGGTTGAATCACAATGTGATTGTTGTCCTGTAGGGCTTTCAATGGTAATCTCTCATTATAAGACAAATTTTTCTTATAGCGCACAGGATGATTATGACGAGTATCATAATAATCAAACAATGAATCCTCAGTCAATTTCAAATAAGCATCTAAAAGGGGATGATTACTGGGAACAAAACAGCTCGGTCTCCTGAGAGACTTTACTAGTGTATTAATCTCTGTGAGAAGGACACACCTTTTCAAATAGAATGTGGGGAAGCTGTCAGTCCTTAAAAATTGGACTGATACTCTTTGAAAGCGCATCATGCTGTAGGCATTAAGTATGCCATGATAGCAAAGAGATCCTAGACTGTCAATGAACACATAGTTGTGATGATGATGAAAATATTGACAGTAATGACGATGGTGACAATGACAAGGATGTCAGCGGTGAGGATAATGACAGTGAGCTAGTGAGATTCTTATCTGTCAACTTTCTTTTTATCTCAGTGTATCCTACTTATAGCACCATTTGTAAAGAGTTCCAAGCTATCAGTTGCCATCTGCATATTGCTTATATTAATGCATTCTTTATATACAATTCACATCCTTGCACTTTGCATTGCATGGCTAATGTCTATAAATACTTTCCGAAAAAGTATCTCTGGGCCCATCACAGTTCTGCAATTAAAGTCCAAGTATATGTTGTCTCTCTCATTCTGTCCCATCAACTATAAATGCTCAAAAACATAGCTAATTTATGTAAGTCATATATTTCAGTGCATTTGCATTTACAGAGTGAATTATAGAAACATCCAAGTTATTTTCACATTTTTTCTGAGATGTTATACTACCCAGATCCCCAACATCTTTACCTACAGATGCCTTTGGCATTCCAGCAACCTCCCCAACAGTCTAATTATGGGATGTTTTGTGTGGCAGTTTACATGCACTTATAATCAATTTTCACCAACTGCTGTGGAGTTAGATTGATTCTGCTTAGCTTTTTCATAGTCAGTCTGTCATACAACATACAATGAAACCCAGTATCTGCGATATGAGGGTGACATAGACTTGTAAAGCTTAAAGGACAGCAGAATCAACATGTTCCAGAGGACAGTACTGCTTTGGTATGTGACCTCACTAACCCTGCAAATAAAAACATTACCAATCAGCTAGGTTACAAGCCTGGGTATCTAAGTCCACATGGCTACTCAGCAGGAATTCAGATCTCCTATCCCCACACCACTGGGTCAGATGCCACAAGGAGTTTTCATAAAGTAAAGTTCTAAGTTTAGTTCAAAAAAGCTATTGTGAGGCAACATTATAAATGACAGTGTCAGTATGGAAAACAGTAAAAACATTATGTGGACATTTAGTTATATTTAGATAGGATACCCTCAGATATGTCATTATTTTAGATAGTTGCATCAGTGGTTGGACATCTTATCATAACATACATTTTCATTTCACTGCAAAAAGAACTGATTAAAAAAACTTCAATCATTAAGAACAGGCTTATATTTGACTTAGACTAAAAGATAATATGATGGCATCTAACGGTAAAGAATAAGGCTGAAGTTGAGATAAGTTGTTACTGTAATGCAAATTCCACCCAAATCCTGCACTAAACGTATTACCTGGGGGTGGAATATTGCTGACTTAGATCCTAAACTTCACCAGACAAACCATAACCCTAAAGTCTTGGGTTGGAATTAGTGTTATGTGTAGGGTAAGTCTTACTGACTCACCCTTATCTAACCTTAGCAATATTTATAAACATAACCTAGACTGGCCCCATCCATAACTGTTAGACTTAAGAGTATACTGGCCCCTAATCTTAACTATAATCTATTAGTAACTATATTCCTCTATAGTGTTCTTTAAGATTAAGTTTAGGGTTATAACTGGGTAAGTTAGGTTAGAGCATAGTCTAACCTTAACGTTATAGCAGTTATGGGTAAGGTTATAGTTATGATTGATTTAAAGCTAAGGTTAGGGCCTAAGTCTGTCTTTTTGGGATGAGTACTGCTGGGTTAGAACCTAAATCTAATCCAAGCATAACCTTTATAGATAAGTCTACATTCGTGGTTTATGTTGAATTAGATGTAGATTCAAGTTATAGGTAGGGTTACATTTAAGAATATCACAATGCATCTGAGATTCAGCTTTGGTAGCTGTAGTATTTTGAGTGGTTTACTACAGTTTTATTGGGAATGGTCTAATGGGTATATATTCCACAAAAGAAAAAGACCTAATAAGACCTACTACTTTAATTATATGGAGTCATCCACCTGAACTCAACTTGGTTGTCCCAGCAGAATCTTTGAGATCTGACTAGCTGAACTTACATGAAACTTTGGGATCGATAGTCAGACATGAAAGCATTCACAATGCCTTAGCCAATATATTTCTACATACTTACATTAGCTCATCTAATGACAAACCTTTTTTTTTATTTTTATATTAAATTTGCTGCAACCTTCAGTGTTAGTGTCTTCAAGACATTCTGTTTGTAGGTAAACAGGTAAAAATTAGGTTATCAGTTTGTAAAATATTACAAGCTTAACCAATAACTAGAGAGGAGTATCAAACCACATACCTTACATCTGTAAAGTTAAGACTTTCATCATTATGCCAACCCTCACCTATAAACGTTTATAGATTAATACTAAGGTATCAGTCTGCAGACTCTTACAGGTCTAGTTAATAACTAGAGGTCAGATTTGAACCCTGTACTTTGCATGTGTGAGGTAACTATCTTAATCATTATGCCAATCCCACCCCTTTACAATGTCAACCCCACCCCTTACTTTTTACTTGCAGATCAGCATTTTATATACACTGCCTTTGAACTTTCATACCTTAGAGAGCTGGTAACAAGGTCTAGCAAACTTTAACAAATGTTTACATTGGTACCTGAGCTGGCTTGTGTTTTTGCTGTGTTAGGAGATTTTTGTTCCATTTTCCATATTTCTGCTAATATTCTGTATAAAGTTTTAGTCTTAAACAGTTTGTGTCTTCCTGTTTGCCTGCTCTTTACTTGAGGTCCCAATAGTCCTACTGTGACATTATACTTTTAATATAATGCCCACTGTGGTTTGTATTTGTTTAAACATATCACTCCACTTGAGAGACCTCAGAGATTCCTAACTGAAAAGATCAGTGGCCTCAAAAATCTTAGTTTTCAGGATAGATTGGCAGCACTTTCTATGTAATCAGTCTTACCGACTCCTCTATGGGGATCTGTGTCTAGCTTTTCTAACCATGAAAGATCCAAACCTGTTTGACTCTTATTCATTCACAGAATACACGGTTCCACAAACATCCACTTAATGGAAGAAAACCTTTACCAACAGATAGTTAAGATACTTTAGTGGGGTAGATTCATATCCTAACATATCCCAACGCATCTCTCACCTCTGTAACAAACTTCCACTATGAGTCAAGCAAAGTAGCAACCTTGCGACCTTCAGAATAAACCTAGATAATTGTACAGGCAGCCACAAATTTTCCAGCAGTTTCTCTTGTATTGCCCTCCTTGAAGCGTGATGGATATTCTGAATATGAGTTATTGGTTAGGCTTGCAATGGTCTGAAAACAGATTGCTAGTATTTATCTATAAACCTGCAAACCCAGTTATTTCTAATGCAACAACTTAACTCCATAAAACAGAAGTATTACGTAGAGCAGAGATTAGGACATTGGCTGCAGCATTTACACTATTTTGTTAAGAATAACATCTTATTTCTTAATAATCAGTAATGGGAAGAAGTAAAATATAAATCTAAAACCATCAGAATCCCATATAATAATTGTTTTCTTAGCATTTTCAGTTTAATTTTTGAAACAGGTGTTTATTAAGCATAAGCATGCGGTACTTATTAAACAGTGCTTTATTCACTACAATTCTGATCCTAAGATGTGAAGATGCCAGTTTTAGAAATTGCATTATAGACTTAACAACAACCTCTTATAGCAAAGTGACAAAAGTGACTAAAATATAGCTTCACAGCCAAGACATGAAAAAAATCCGACACCTGGGGGGTGATTAAATAGCACAAATGGTGCTGGTGATGCTACGAAAACATATTTTTAGCAGAATTAAGTTAATAGGTTTGAGATAAATAAGTTTGCACATGTTTGTTATGCAATACAGGGTACAGGAACATTTTATGTACAAATGGTTTTAAAGTATACAGCATGGAATAGCTGCAATTTACACATAAATCATTGTAGACTGCTCTATAAATATATAAAGTACTACATGTTTTGATGGAAGACGAAGCACCATCCTCCTTGTAGTAAATGCACTGTTTTCTTGTGCTATCACATAGGCATTCATGCGTGCAGCAGTAATTTGTCTAGAGGGTACCATGATGGCTGAGATTGTTTTGATGGATAATAAAGTTTAACTGAAATAGCACTATATGGAGTACACAATGATTTATGAAGTAAAAATACAAGTTCTAACTATCTGAGTTAGAAGCACAACTGATATCAAGTGAGTTGCTTGTTTAATAATAATTAAATATTCCAAGTATTTTACTACAGTGATAAGCACATCTTAAGTGTAGATGTTAAATGGTTTGACCTAATGGATGAAATATGAAAATCTGTAAAGTCATAGAAAACTGTTTTGTAAACTAGTTACAAAGATACATATTCTATGACAGAAAACATATGTGCTGCAATTATGATGCATTTTCAAAATGTCTTTAATATATACAGAGAGACCACCTGAAATAAGTGCTTGCTGCAAATGCCATAGGTGTGAAAAGTCAGGAATCTGAAAAATGCTACTCAAAAAAGGATGCAGTGAAAGTACAAATCTCCCCTTTCCTTATGGTATGGCAACCTTAGAGATGATTATATTATTTAAGGGGGTGTGGGGTGAATTCTTCTGAATGTGGAATATGGGACAATTTGCCTGTCATGAAAAAGCAAGGATTTAATTCCTTTAGAATTCAGTTTTTTATTTGACAGAATCTGAAATAATGTGAATTGGAATGCTATCACAAAACTGACCAGTGGGACCATGTACTCACTGTGAATACTACAAGTACTTAGAGCTGATTAAGTAACATGGTGCAATGTCAATGTCTCCTTTATGGGGGATGTCAGGGAATTACCTGCCATGAAAAACATTTTCTTTGAAATCCATTCAGATTCATTTTTTTAAATTTAAGCCGAGTATGAAATAATACCATGAAAGGAGATCAATAAAAAAGTAAGATGTAATATTATGTCATAGTTGAACTCCATTTGTGCTGCATGTATCCTATTCATTTCAGGTGTGTGATATCCTCCTACACCTCCACCAGCTGTAAGATGTAATATTATGTCATAGTTGAACTCCATTTGTGCTGCATGTATCCTATTCATTTCAGGTGTGTGATATCCTCTACACCCTCCACCAGCTTATTACATATTATGCATGTGTACACCCCCCCCCCCGCATTAAGTGCCTTTTACAGCCTTAGATATTATCTCAAGAGGGAGGCCATGGTGGTGCAGTGGTTAGCATTGCCGCCTCACAGCAAGAGGTTCTCCAGTTCGATCCTCAGCTGGGGTGCCTTCTGTGCGGAGTCTGCATGTCCTCCCTGTGGTTGCGTGGGGTTCTTCCGGGTGCTCCAGTTTCCTCCCACATCCCAAAGACATGCTGCAGGTGGATTGGACACTCTAAATTGGCCCTAGGTGTGAGTGCAACACTAAAACTCCACTGCCAATCATGAGCGGACAGGTGATCCGCTGTGGCGACCCCTAACCAGGAAAAGCCGAAAGAAGAAGATATTATCTCAAGACTGTCTTGCTAGTGAGATTTTGTGGGATTATGAAGACAGATTAGCTAAAGCTAACATGGACTGATAACAGTAAGAAACATTTTGAAAACACTCTGTGATGGCAATGAGTTCAATATGCTTATTAAGAAGTCCACAAGTCTCCCCAACCAACTAGTAAAACAAAATCAATCAAAAGCATGCGCGTCATCTGCCATCATTTCCTGACTGGGTATCTGACCTCTCAGCAGGTTTGTGGATTTGGATACAGTAGATTAAAAATGACCTTATATGTACCTGGGCTACAGACACTTTCTGTGTCTTTGTGTTTTCCCTTTTAAACAAGGAATGGAGGACGCTTACCTATTAAACAAGGAAAAGATTGAGAAAATAGATATCATCAAGTACTTTGGTATGCAGGTAGATAAAAGGCTGAGCTTCAAACATTATTCTGAGAATGCATTAAAGGAGCATTATAAAATGTAGGCTGTGTTAGGAAATTCCTGAAATCTAAAGATAAGGCAGCCTTTTAAAACAACTTATGTAAGCATGATCAGAACAAAGCTGTGAAAGCACGTTATAATATCCCTTTCAAAAATGCAAACAAAAGTATATTAGGGAAAGTCCACTGAAGATTTGTCAGATTAATAAAGGGTTATTCTGTATGGATCTATGAAGACAGATTGCAAGGGATGAACTTGCTTTCCTTCAGTTATGAACAGACACTTGGGGACATTATACAGGCATACAAAGCCAGTTATGAGAGTGTTTAGGACTGTGAAACAATGAGAAGGTAGACATTAAGGCTATTAAGAAGTTTCACAATAAACAAGAGAACAGCTAGTTGATTCTCTGAGACAGTGGTATCCATCTGGAATTCATTAGTACTCCATGTTATGAATAATGCTAGCCTGGCCTCATTTATGGTTGTACTACGTGATGTTCTGACATTCACTGCAGTATTCTTAACATATGGGATTCCCTGCCATGGAAGCCCAAAGTCTGGCCAGTCTACCAAAGACTACTGTTGCTTTAAGGTACACCAAATGTCACCCAAATGCTCATTGCATAGCATGGGGCATAAAGGCTCTCTGTCTACAGAAAACAAAGTTCATTCCTGTCCATGTTCAAGCACAATTTAGATCTATAGATGGGAAACAGGACTGCCTCTGTACTATTAAAGGACAGACAACTCCTACATGCTTTATCTCATGCATGGATCCCCTCAAATTATCTATGGTATGATCCCAGTTACTCCATTAGGAAACAGTGGTAATCCAGAGGGCTCAAGTGAAGTCTGGTATCCCACTTGTGACCCAGGGGGTGACAGGATAAAGAAGAAACAGAGTATAAAGAATAAGCCCAGGAAAAAGCACTTTAGCTAGCAGATGTAGGAGACTCTACCCTACCTGTGGGAGAAATAAAGACACATTGTTGAAGTTTCCAGTAGTTTATTCAGTTAAGTAGGTAGATGGATGAGTGTTCTTGTGCTAAGCACTTTATTCCTGTCACAGGGAGGGTATCAGAGAGACAGAGTCTTCTAGATCTGCTAGCTAAAGTGATTTTATCTGAGCTTATCAGTTATTCCATTGGGGTAATATGGAATTATTGACCATGGGATGGGTAAGGCCAGTCTTTAACCAAATGGGATATAGGTTATTTTGAGCATAAAAAAAACTGACCAGGCTAAAAACAGCCTGCTAGGGCAGTTAGTCTTGTACTTATCCAAGAACCTATGAATCTATTCCATCCTTTAATGAGAATGTATAAACAGAAAAGTCTTAAATTTAAAATACTGCTTCCTTCATATCTTAAAGTTTCTTTTGGGATCAAATACATTGTCCAAATCCAGGAAACCATTGATGATTTTCAGCAATTGTCCTGACCCAGATGCAGCAGACTGCAGAGTTTTTTTAAGACTTAGGTGAGTCTATATGGAAAAGGAAAGTTCATGAAACACTTCCTTTGTTTTAGATGAAAAATTATATTGCAAGAGAAAGCTGCTGTTTTATTTACATTCATGACTAGACAGGTTGGGGCTATCCACTCACACTTCACTCATGAACCTTAGGGACTTAAACAGGTAAGGGTTCACTGATGTTCAAGACAGACTTGGCAATTTATTTGCACACCATATTTCTTATATTGATTTAATAATTTTTGGTGGTTTTATATCTATTTTATTGAAGTTTGGGTGCATGGGATGTCTGCATTTAGTATATCTGTTCTAACAACTTTGTAGAGCATAACTTTATTAACTTTATTTTTCTGTTCCTTAGGAGGCTAGTTCCATGACATAGATATGTGTTATAGCTTACTATACCATTTATATTAACTGGGATTTCCACCACATAAAAATAACTGAGGTATAAGTTATACCTTGGAAATACTATGTTGAGGAGAGACAGTATGATCATCTTCTCCTGATATGTGTTCCATTTGTTGGGGGACAACTAGCAATGGCATTCTCTTTACTTTTTGGGAATTAGGAATAACATTCAACTGCAGAATTCAAGGATTTGATACCCTTAGGCTTTGGAAAGTAATGACCTCTTGGCCAATTAATATGATGATTCAAACAATAGGCCATTCTGTCATTGATCCTAATGCTGGGTTACCCAGTTTCCCATTAGTCTGAGGACTTTTTATTAGCTTATTACAGGAGGGTCAGCTTTTGGATATATAGAGGATACTCTCCCATGGGAAAGTTTATTTTAAAGTTGGACTTAATTGACCTTATTTTTAATCTTCTCTAATTATTAGGTTTGGAATGTACCGAGGAGGTCTTAAAAAGTAATTTGATTAGGGAATGGGTCTAACCACAAGGATTCAGAGTTGTGTCTTTCATTTTAATGGCAGGAAAGATTTTTTAATTATGAATATATGTTGGACAAATGTTCAGTGAGTGCATGAAGTATCCACTTTTAATGCAACTTTGATTAGTATAGGGGCATAAGGCACCATCTTGGGCATCAAAATAAGGAATATGAGCCTTCTCCTTTAAAAGTAAGGGTCCAACTCAATTATTTTAATAACTGTTCAAGCATATCATATGTATTTTTAATTTATATTTGTGTAAATATTGCATATATTTTGTTTTCTATCTCACATTAATACCTGTCTCTTGTCTTTCAGGTTTAAATGTAATTTTCAAAATGTTTTAAACTTTATAATTCTAGAAGCTTGCTCCGTTTATAGCTATCTTCTACAGTTTCTGCTAGCAACTGGTAAATTGTTTTTTTTTTGGCAATCTTTTGCTGACAGAAGTATGGTATATTTTTATTTAGGTTTCTGTTTCCACATCTTTCAGTTTTGTCAGGGCTTGGTTCAATAGCAGTGTTAATAGTCAGGAGAGGTGGTGTGCTTTATGGGATTGTCTACAATGTGCAAGTTGTCATTTGAGAGCCTTTGGGAAGGGCCACCTTGTCCTGAGAAGTTGTATTATCATGAAATAGTTTATTCTTCAATGCTATCATCTGCTTTATAGGATCATAGGATCATAGGATCATAGGAAGTTACTGGACTATTGGCCCTGAGGCCCTTACAAGCCTAGCCAAGAATTTAGCCCATGTTCCGACAAGTCAGTACCCAATGCCCCTGTCCAGCAGAGACAGAGGTGGAATTCCAGGGGTGTAATGTCTATTCCCCATCCAGTTATCCAGGTTGGGCTTAAAAAGGGCTAATGAAGTACTCTGTTTGATGTGGACAGGGAGTCCATTCCACAGAAGGGGGAGTCTCTAGGTCACAAATCTGTCCCACTAAAAGCCATGTTGACGTCATAGACCAGGTTGAGGTCTCATGTGTGGCTTACTTGAGTGGAGCTTGACTTGCCGATAGGCACCAGTCCCATCAAGGCGGGGTCCAAGATTGCTTTGTATGCCAGACAGAGGCCAACTCTGAGGAGTCTGTATGAGACTGAGTAGAGAGACAAGACTTTTAGCCTATCTTTGTAGGGTAGGGTAGATGTTTGAGGCCCTGAATTGTCTTGGTGAGGAACCTCTGTGGTCTCTCCAGTTGCTGCATGTGTTTTGTGAGGTACATGCCAAAAGGCCATTGTACTCAATAATGGGTTTTATAAGGGAAGAATACAGGGATGTTATGACCTCCTTGTCCTTGGATAAGACCCACCTCATTACCCTTACTAATGAGGTGGACCATGTAAAAACTTTCCATACAATGGAGGCAATGTGGGGGTCAAAAGTCAGTTTGCTATCAACCAGGGTGCCCAAGTCCCTCATGACTGATTGCGTGCTTAGGACCTTGTTATTAATGTGATAATTTGTGGGGACATCACTCTCCCCAAAGGGGATGATGATGCATTTTTTGTCTTTCAGTTTGAGGCCATGTTTCTGACACCAGTCATTTGTTTGGGTGAGACCCTCTAGGAGGATGTCCACATCACCACGGGAATTGATGACAGCACCCAGCTTGCAGTCATCTGCAAACTTGGTCAGCCATATCCCAGTGATTTTTGCCTGCACTTCAGAAAAGTACATGCCAAACAACAGAGGCCTCAAGACCGATCCCTGGGTACACTACTCATTACGGGTCTACTGCTTGAGGTGGCTTCTCCTGTTTTCACTAAGTGGGTTCTACCAGTGAGCTAGTTTGCTACCTATCTGGTAACATAAAGATTGATGCCTAGTTGTGAGAGTTTATCTATTATATCTGAGTGAGGAATAGTATCAAAGGCCTTGGCCAGGTCAAGGTAGGCAGTGTGCATTATCTTCCCCTCATTTATGGCTTTGGTGACTGTCTCAAAGAAGTTGACCAAATTTAACAGACATGACCTCCACATGATGAAACCAAACTGTGTGGGATCAAGTGTTTGGAGGTTGCCAAAGTCCTTGTTAATGTGCTCCATGATAATCTATTCCATGGCCTTGCAGATCAGGCTAGTTAGGCTGATGGATCTATAATTTCCTGGATCGGTGGACGCACCACCTTTGTACAAAGGGATGACAGTGGATAGTTAAAGTTGCTAAAGCAGTAGTTAAAGACAACTGTTAAAGTCAGTCATTTTCTGTTTGTATTGAGGCATCATTCTGAGTGACAGTAAAATGCAGCTTAAGACTAGGAAAATACCTGCCTGGGACACATATTCAGCGAGCTCAATCATGTCTGTCTTCATATAGTCCAGGGAGGTAAGTCTCAAGTCATTTACGCCAACATAGACTATGACAGAGTCATAACAGTACCTGTTGTTGAGAGACTTGAGTGCAAGCGTGATATGGCGGACTGTGGCACCTGACAACAACTACTTGTGACTTTCTCTTTATCTAGCCTGGTGAGAAACACATCTGTGTATCTCACAATGGAGTCTCCTATGACTGATATGTTGGGTTTTTGTTTAGAACAATTATGACCAATACATGGCTTCAAATAATCCTTTATTAAACAGACCGGTTTCGGCAACAAATGCCTTCTTCAGTGTATCAGGATAATAAAAAGAGACCCAAATCTCCCGAGTATTTATAGACCCACCCCACCTATGAGATTGATGGAAAATTCCCACCAGTGAATACTAAAAGAAAAAGATACCAAAGTTTTAAACAAACTTATAATCAAAGTGAATAGATGCAACCACATCTAAACAAAATATCACATATATAAAAACAGATTATACATAAAAAAGAAAAAATGAGTATGAAAAAGACCCACAAAATGCCCACATGTTGAACTGATGCAAATCAAAAATCCAGAAAAATAAATAAATATTAATTTGTGTATAATTATAATACAGACATATGTCATGTATACTGTCATAACCATGAAAAACCTCACATACAAAGCCAATAAATAACACAGGAATGTTCCAACAAAAAATGTGGTTAACAAATGATAATATGTCCAAATTGGGAAATGAGTGCTCCATGGAATAATCCAATAGTATTCCTTCCAATATAGATACATTTAACATATACATGTGCCTTTTGTTGTTCTCCCTTGGACCCAATATGACACATCGAGAAACTGTGAAAAAATGTAAAAAAAGAACATACAAGTTAACTATTGACATGTAATGTGCATACACTATATTAATAAAGATCCATGAAGTCAAAAAGCATGCCCAAATCAATGTATATAAAAGAAGGAACATAGAATGTACCAACCTAAATGTTTAAATTCATAAGTGGTCATTTAATCCTGGAGGGAATAAGGCACCCAATGTGATGATCCAATGTTGTTCCTTACGAGTGAGTATCTTGTGCTATCCCTGGGGATTACTACGATCACCCAGAATTATATCTATAATCATAAAAGAAAATTGTGCATCAGGGTGTTTCAGAATATGCCGATACAAGGCATTAGTTTCCCTCTTAGTTTTGATATCCAATCTATGTTCATTAATGCGTGTTCTGAGTGGTCTAGAAGTTTGGCCTACATAAAAGGCTTGACACCGACAAGTTGCCAAATAGACTGCCCAACTGCTGCTACAGTTACCAAATACTCTACATTGATACACCTTACTGGTATTACGGCTGGTGAATTCCTTAAGTTAACTTTATTAACTTGTTTGCAGGAACCACAATCGCCACAAGGAAATGTACCCACTAATACGTCCCCTGACATAGTCAGATATTGATGTATCGCTCCCCCACTTTCTATGTGTTTGAAATGTGAAAATAGAGAGCCAAGAGTTTTGCCTCTCCTGTAGGAGAAATGGCACTGTTGATCCAAAATTAACCTCAAATGTTCATTGGCCATCAGAATATTCCGATGTCAATTAATAATACCCTTAATAGCATTAGAATTTCTGCCAAAGGTGGTAACAAACCGAATAGTATGCTCGGAACAGTTCCTAGTTTAAGATTGATATTGTAACAAGGTTTTTCTCTCAATGTTGTTAGTCCAACTCCAGACATTAAGAATATCTTCATGTCTATATCCCCTATTGGCAAATCTATGATAAAGATCCAGGCTATCCCTATCAAAATCACACTGTGTCGAACTCAGGCGTTTAATGCGCATAAATTGAGACTTGGGGATGTTGCGGATGGTGTGGCGTGGGTGCATGCTGGAAGCATGCAGCAAGGTTTATGCACATTAAACACCTGAGTTCGACACAGGGTGATTTTGAAAGATATAGTTTGGATCTTTATCATAGATTTGCCAATAGAGGATATAGGCCTGGAGTTGGACTAACAACATTGAGAGAAAAACCTTGTTACAATATCAATCTCAAACTAGGGACTGTTCCGAGCATACTATTCGGTTTGTTACCACCTTTGGCAGAAATTCTAATGCTATTAAGGGTATTATTAATAGACATTGGAATATTCTGATGGCCAATGAACATTTGAGGTTAATTTTGTATCAACAGTGCCGTTTCTCCTACAGGAGAGGCAAAACTCTTGGCTCTCTATTTTCACATTTCAAACACATAGAAAGTGGGGGAGAGATACATCAACAACTGACTATGTCAGGGGACGTATTAGTGGGTACATTTCCTTGTGGCCATTGTGGTTCCTGCAAACAAGTTAATAAAGTTAAGGAATTCACCAGCCATAATACCAGTAAGGTGTATCAATGTAGAGTATTTGGTAACTGTAGCAGCAGTTGGGTGGTCTATTTGGCAACTTGTCGGTGTCAAGCCTTTTATGTAGGCCAAACTTCTAGACCACTCAGAACACGCATTAATGAACATAGATCGGATATCAAAACTAAGATGGAAACTAATGCCTTGTATCGGCATATTCTGAAACACATTGATGCACAATTTTCTTTTATGATTATAGATAGAATTCTGGGTGATCGTAGTAATCCCCAGGGATAGCACAAGATACTCACTCGTAAGGAACAACATTGGATCATCACATTGGGTGCCTTATTCCCTCCAGGATTAAATGACCACTTATGAATTTAAACATTTAGGTGGGTACATTCTATGTTCCTTCTTTTATATACATTGATTTGGGCATGCTTTTTGACTTCATGGATCTTTATTAATATAGTGTATGCACATTACATGTCAATAGTTAACTTGTATGTTCTTTTTTTACATTTTTTCACAGTTTCTCGATGTGTCATATTGGGTCCAAGGGAGAACAACAAAAGGCACATGTATATGTTAAATGTATCTATATTGGAAGGAATACTATTGGATTATTCCATGGAGCACTCATTTCCCAATTTGGACATATTATCATTTGTTAACCACATTTTTTGTTGGAACATTCCTGTGTTATTTATTGGCTTTGTATGTGAGGTTTTTCATGGTTATGACAGTATACATGATATATGTCTTTACAATTATACACAAATTAATATTTATTTATTTTTCTGGATTTTTGATTTGCATCAGTTCAACATGTGGGCATTTTGTGGGTCTTTTTCATACTCATTTTTTCTTTTTTATGTATAATCTGTTTTTATATATGTGATATTTTGTTTAGATGTGGTTGCATCTATTCACTTTGATTATAAGTTTGTTTAAAACTTTGGTATCTTTTTCTTTTAGTATTCACTGGTGGGAATTTTCCATCAATCTCATAGGTGGGGTGGGTCTATAAATACTCGGGAGATTTGGGTCTCTTTTTATTATCCTGATACACTGAAGAAGGCATTTGTTGCCAAAACCAGTCTGTTTAATAAAGGATTATTTGAAGCCATGCTTATGTATTGGTCATAATTGTTTTACACTCCAGGACCATTTATTGCTGGCCTTTTGTCGTTTTCTTGGTTTAGTTTGGCCGCGCATCTATCTATGTGCATAGCATCATGTTTGGTAATTTTTGTTTAGGCCTTAGTGGCTGTAAGACACAGGTGTCTGGACTACGTGTGGTGTGTGGTGTGGTGGACAGTGGCATTCACTTGTGTTTTTTGCCTCAGAGGTCTCTTTTTTGTTTGGGTATTTTTATGTTGGGGATCTCTACATATGTGGGTGTGTGCTGTATAGGTGTGGGTGGTGTTTGAGATGTAGTGTTTGTGTTGACAACCTTCTCAGTGCCAGATATATTGGCTTGTAAGGGAGAGAGCATAGACTTTAGGTTCTTAATGTAATTGCATCTCTCACAAATTGTGTTCCTGGGTGGTAGTAGTAGAGGGTTGTCCGTGTACATGAGGCAGTTGTTACACTGTCTCAGGATGCCTATATCAACCAGACTGGCAGGAGAAACTGTAGGAAATTGCCTATCCATATTTGTCAGAATCTGAGGGAGAGGGGCCAGAGAGAGCTAAGGGGTAATGGGTGGAAGGTCTAAGAGGAGTACTACTAGGTGATCACACAAGTGCTACTAAGGGAAATTTTGTAGCTGGAATACCTTGCAGTGGGTTAAAAACAGTGCAGCTGTGGTGTGTGATGTGCAAACAAGCCCAAACCAGCTCAAACGCAGGGTTTACATACCACAAAAAAATAGATGGTTCTAGTAACACAGAAATCTAGCCAGTCCTGCTAGTCCCTGCTTTCTTTAGCAGCCTGTGCTGGACAAGACAGCCCTGCTGCTCTCACTAGCAGAGGAGATAGGCCCCTACTAACACAAGATGGCTGCCAGAAACACAGAAGGCAAAAACAATGTAGCAAACCTTGTATCCAGACTATGCTACTCAATTTAAGGATAAGATCGCAGTAAAACTCACAAAAAGCACAGATTAAGCACTTACAGACAAAAACAGAACTCACAGTATAAAAAATACAGTTAAGTAATGAAATGCAGTAAAATGCAGTTAAACATTAATGAATTGCAGTAAATAGCAATGAAATACAGTTAAGCAGTAATGGAATGCAGTTAATCAGTATATTGCTTTAAAACAGTGCAAATGTCATAAATTAGCTCACAATCACAACAGTAGCTAAAGAGGTAGACCTTCACAACTGATCACACTGTACTCAGTAGAATGAGCTGATACAACGGTGGGCCTTCACAACTGATCTCACTATACTCAGTAGAATGAGCTGATGCATTGGGACGGGGAGGAGTGTCCGATATCAAATTTATAGTAGAGATGGGCAACTCAAAAAGCAACAAGCTTTAAGACCACCACAACAGTTATTTTTAAAATAATCTCCTTTGGATGGTGTTGAGCATCTACATTAATTAAGTTTGGATATTCTGAAGGGTGTTTTGCTTCATTTAAAGGTTCTAGGGGGAGGGAAATGTTTTTTGAGGGGTATTTTTTAGTTATCAATAGTGTATCATATTTAAATTGCTAATAAGATTATTCATTTCAGTGTTTTTTTCAAGAGTTTACATACTGTGATGAATATTCTTTTTATTGTTTAGTTTTATCTTATATTTTATACTCCTCATTATTTCCCTTGTAACTTACTCTAATTATAGCTCCGTCATTTTGTTGTTGTATTATCACATAATCACATCATTTTGCATTATTGTTTTAAAACTGTATTTTACAGTATTATACATTTGTTCCCTTTCTTTTAGCTTTGCACTGTTATCTATCATGACTCTCTATAGTTTTCTAACTCTGAACAACTATAATCATGCATTTTAAATTGTATTTTTGTACTAGAGCTTTTCTCCCTTGGCCTTCACTGAAAGGCAATATTTTTGGGCCCAGTTGGACTAACATGGTAAATAAATGGCAACAAATAATAAATAAATTGTGGATAAAGCTGGGGAATATGTAAGGGTCAAGCACTAATGGGGCTTACATAAAGTTACATTCCCACATATATACTTTCTTTCATGCATTAAAATGTCAGAGAGAAGAAAAATAATGGGTATTTTTTTGGGGGGGGGTTTACTATTTTTACTAGTGACTAAAATTTAATATATGACTATAGAGATTTCCCAGAGGAAGGAAGGCTAGATATGCTCAAGTGCCAGGGGAATGTTTTGCAAGATACTGTTGCGTAATGGATTTAGTAGACATATAGGTGAAAATTGGGCAGGAATTGCTGATAAGGTTTAAAAATTACTCTTAAGCATTGTTAAAGCTTTAATAACATGATATCACATGTGCATTATGAATGAGTTGCAGAATTATCAAATTGCCATATCCAATTATATAGTTCAAATTCTCTTACTTTGGAGACTGCGAGTGGCTGTGACATCTTTCTTTCTTTCTGTTCTATAACTGATGGGGGACCTATGAAGACAATGAGCTGTCTTTGATCATCATAAATATACTATTGTAAGGAAGTTCTTTTTTATAGCGCAGCTTATATTTAAAGGAATGTTATCTGGGTCCAGGGATGTAATCATACCACTATTCCTGTCTCTCATCATGCCAAACATTGAATATAAAACCCCTTTCGGTATGTACCTGTCCAAACACTTGTCACAACCGAAGCAATTGCAATGTTTTCTCACTGAAAAAAAATCAAGGACCTACATTTATTTATATATTTATTTATTTATTTTACATTTGTTGACCGGGTTAGTCCAACTGGATATATGTCCATTTTCAGTAGAGGCCCGGGGAGAAAAGCTCCAAGACAGATACATACATAAAAAAATTTTTAAGGTTACAATAAAGCAAACATAAAAAAAAATTGTACATATAGAACAGTACATTTCATAAAACTATTTACAAAATTAGAGCAAGATGTTTACATTTAGTGGTAGGTAACATTTTCAAGCTATTCACTATTTGCTTTCATTTGCAATTACAGAATCACAGAAAATGTATCACAGTGGTGAGAGTAGATTTAAAAAGGATTTAGTAATAGTGATAGATTGGTCAGGGTTAGTACATGGACATAGCCAGTGAGAATTAAGGAAAGTTTTAAGTTTTTGTTTGAAGAGGGGTAAGGAAGGAAGGGAGGTGAGTTGACTAGGCAGAAGGTTCCAGTTTTTCCCAGTTGTGTTTGAGAACAGAGAGGCACCTGCCTTGTTATAAGACTTACTGATGCTAACTAGGAGTTTATTTGATGAACGTAAAGTACTGAGATTTGTAGGAGTCTGAGTACAGGGATATGACTTTGGGGAGGTCTGGGACACGCTAATCAATGCACGGCATGGCATCATATTAACAGTCTGAGACACTGATCAGTACACAGCATTGCATCATATTAATAGTTTACAATTCATATAAGTTTTTGCATTCTTTTAAATCTGAAAAAGGTTTAATATTGTGATGTAACAATGACTATGAAAATAGAAATACAAAATCACCAGAGTGCATGCTGTACAGCTGTAACAGAAATAAGCAGTGGTCATTGACGTGCTTAACCTATTCACTCTATAACTGCCCATTCCTTGCAGCATTTATCACTGTTGTTATCTGAGACCCCCAGACCAGATGGGCTACCACTGGAACTTTATAAAGTTATGGGAATGGAAATGGGCCTGGTCTTGTAGGAATTATTTAACTCAAGTCAGTCAAGGGAACTTCTATCACACTTAATGAGAGTAGCTCAAATCATAACCCTTCTGAAGGAAGGTAAGTATCTGATGGACCCTGAGAACTATAGGTCAGTCTCACTTACACTGCTGGAGACCAACATATTAGCTAAAGTTCTGGTGGCAAGGCTTGGGAAGGTGATACATAAACGTATTGGCAGCACTCAGCAGGGTTTCATACAAAGACAATGGGATATTCTGGGATTAATAAGGCTATTCATAAATGCCCAATAGCTGAGTAATAGGTTGGATCAACATGGTTGAGGCATTATTGTTGACTTCCATACAGCAATTGGCACAATACAATGGAGCTATAATTAGAAAGTTTTAGAATGTTTTGGCTTTGGGGGCATTTTTTGGAGGGTGTAAGCTGCTTTATGCTAGCCCCATGGCACAAGCAGTGACTGACAACTTTTTTCGACACTTTCTCACTGAGTCATGGAGACAGGAAAGGATGCCCCCTGTCCCTGCTTTTGTTTCTCTTGGTGGTGGAAACCATCAGAATTTTCTTAAGGCAAAGGCATCATGAATGGGGCATTCCTGTAGCTGGAAGGGGGGCAGAATTCTAATGCATGATATGCAAATGACTGTGTCCTATGGATAGCTGACCCCCAAAATGAACATTCTGGAGCAATTGACCCTGATTCAATCCTTTAAGATTTGAAGATGAGTAAGAAAAAACAACAATCCTCTTGCCATTAAGTGAAAGAGGGATGTAGCGCAAGGAACTATGCAAGCAACAAGGGATTAGGGTGATACATGACATACTTACCTAGGAATTCAGGTAACCCCATTCTACAGGGGGATTTCTGTGGTTAATCTGAAATGGGTAACCAAAAAATGTATGTTAAAAATGTAGTCTTGGGCAAAATGGCACCTTCTGTTTACAGTGAGGCTCGCAGCAATCCTAATGTGTCTTTTTCCAAAATGTCCATTCATAGCCAGATGCCTTCCCAATCTGGCACATCATCCACTGACACTGAAGCTTCAGAAAGTGTTCATAAAATTTATTTGGGATGGCAGCCATCCCAGGATTTCTAGGAAGAAATTAATGACCTCAGCCAAGTTTGGTGGGGGGAGCTGAGAGTCTCAGATCTAGAGAGATAAGTACAAGTAGCAGATACAATTCATTTTGTCCAGACTAGAATGCATCTGAGACTGGTGTGGGTGGTTCTGGAGCTGACTCTCCTGATGAAGCAGTGTCTGGTGGCAGGTCATAAAACCAGGAAACTGGTATTGGACCCTGGGGAATGGGAAGAGACAGCTGTCAAGATCTTTGTGAAGAAAGGGCTAATCTGTTCCCATTTGTCTCTTTGATGAAGTCTATGTTATCAAGGACAAAATTGCTTAATGTGGATTAAATTATGGGTTTTGTGTGGTTTTTTTTTGGTTTTATTTTGAGTCCTTGTTGTATCTGCTTGTGGCTTTTTTGCTGTTTTTTTTCTCTTTGGTCCAGAATTTGGGCCAGTGATGAGTGCATGATTGCTAGGAAACCAGCTTTCTGGGAAGATTGGATAGCAAGCAACATCATCCATTGGTGGGATTTCTTCTTTGTTAAATAGTCTAATTTCCTACAATGAGAAAATTGTAGAGCTAGGGTCAAGGAAAGGGCACTTCAGAGTTGGTGTTATTTACAACCATCTAGCTGGTTTCATTCCATTGATATTCAGGTGGATCATTTACAAGAGTGGATGGGAAAAGGTTAGAGCCTAAACTCCATTTATTGCCATTCCTATAAAAATCCTTAGCTGATACCGGTTGTGATCTGCCAGGATAAAGAAAAATGAAAGGCAGCATTGCAGGTGCAGATACCAAAACAGGGACTGTGAGAGAACACTAGCAATGGGAAAGGAATGAATTTCATTCAGTCTGTTTACTCATTTCAGAAATGTACATTTCTGGCATAATAATCCATTCAAAGAAAAGCAGATGGGGAGGGACAGATATTGGAGATGTCACACGGAGGGACCAGACTAATTGCACATGGGATTGCAAAGCAGTCAGGGAGTTATGGCTCAGTATAAATGAGGCAGCAGCTTTTGTGCTTTAAAAAGCGATACCTCTTTTGCATGAAGTATCCTATTGGTTTTGAGGTATCCCACCAAGGCAAGTGACCTTGGACAGCTGTGACTGGCAGCAGATGCTGCTGGTTATAATAACACATCTAGCACTATATTCAGATACTGAAAGAACATCCCAAGGAAGCTTTCCAATATAATGCACACTTTTGTATGTTAATTTTGGGCATTGTTCTAATTCCTCTGTGCTCAATGATTATTGGAATGTGTTTTTATATGCTTGGGATAATGAAATATTTGGAAACAGTGGAAGGTAAAGTAGTAGCTTGTTATTGTTATTATGACATATATTTACAGATGGGTTTATATGTTTAATCATTAGTGATAATTCATTTTGTTGTACATCGTTGTATGTTTAATAAAATTAAAAAATAAATATCACATGGTAATAATGCAATCCCTGTGTAAGTGCTTCCGTGCGTCACACATTGCTATAGGTGATGAGGTGTGAAAAGGATGTTGCATAAAGTATACCTTTTTTTTGCATTTTTAATTTTATCAAATGACCAACACTTTCTAAATAATAATTTTTTGTGGTTAGTGAGTTATTGAATGCAACCGAAGTTCAGTAAGAACTGCCGTATCAAATCAATGTTCAAAGTTAGAATCAACTGTCTTCCTGTAATAAATCAACAACTGCTCAGACTAGTATTATACATAACGTACTGCAAACACAACTACTCCAACTTGACATCATTACTACTATGACATAAAAATGCAGTTTATACATAACAGACTATAACAACTTACATCTTTTAACAATTCAGCAGGAGTTAGCAATAAAATTCAAATTTTATTGCTAACTCCTGCTGAATCCTTATGTGTTTATGAAATACAGTCTGTGGAAGCAAAGCTCATTAGTTCAGACTTCCACGAAGGACAAATCAGTGATCAAACACTTGCAGTGAAGAAAGTCCAAGCATTTCATTTTCTGAGAAAAAGCTATTGGATTTCAAACACTAGGATATGAGAAAGAACCTGTGTGCACCTTAAATACCAGAGAAATGAGACAGTTCTCTAAGGTCTGAGTCTGTGTTTAAAGGCCATGTTTAAATTTATTTTATTTATTTATTTTATTTTACATTTGTTTACTGGGTAAGTCTGACTGGACACAGGTCCTTTTTTAGTGGAGTCCTGGGGAGAAAAACTCCGAAAACAAAAGTACGGCAAGTACAAAAGTGCTAATTAAATACAGAACTAATTGACCTACGATACATGATTGACAAACTACAGAAGTACTTTACAAAAATGATATACTTGTATGATTGACAGAATTCAGAGGAACTCTCCAGCATACAGATATTGCATAATGATTCATGTTGAATTTTTGGTGGGAATGCACATTTTAAAGTCAAAGCAGATGTTTACAATGTCAATAAAGGCATAATTCCATCTGCATTCAGAAGAGAATAGTAGGACATGGATAAGGTGTAGCTCCTACGATCATGTATGTACCAGAAACTAGCCAGGACAGATGCAAGAGCAAAGCCAAGTTTCAGTTGTGTGACTTTAGAAGTTTTTTGAATTGTACTGTAGATCAGTTGGAGGTTATTGGGCCTGGTAGTTTATTTCATATTCTGGGAACAAAGTTTGAGAAGAGTGAGTCCCCAGCTGAGTTGTTTGCTTTTGAGATATTAAGAAGACATTTGTTGCTGGGATGGAGAGAATGATTGTTAGTGTGTGGCTGTATAAGGTTTTGTAGAGCAGGGTTTTTTCTGATTTATGCATGATTTTATGGTCAAAGGTTAATTAATTAAAGAGTAGTAATTGTGATAGTTCTAGCTAGTTTAGAAGTTTTAGAGATATACAATGATGTGTCCTATATGGGTAGTCTGTGGTGAACTTGGCAATTTTATTATAACAGGATTCGAGTTTAGCTAGATTGTTTTTTTCTGAGGTTGGTTAGAATTGGCGAGGCATATAGGAGTGTTGTTTAGAGGTGTGTGTGTGCAATGGTAGCTTTTGTGGTTGCAGTCAGGAATTATTTGTTTCTGTAGAGAGTGCCTAGTTTCTTGTGTACTTTCTTAATGGTTTGAGAGATGTGAGTATCACATTTCAAATTTTTGTCAGTTTCGTTTCTACATCTAGGAGTTTGGTGTGGGTTACTGGTGTGATCATGGTTTTATTTTTGGATGCGATACTGAATGAAAGGCCTGATGGGAGTTCTCACAGGGTAGAAGAGAAAGAGCTTCTTTTTGGGGGGATTTAGAATGAGCTGGGTGTTAGGGAGCCATGTTTTGGCAGCTAGAAAAGAATCTTGGCTTATGGTCTGGAGGTCTTGTAGGGAGAAGGCTACACATATCAGTGTGGAGTCATCTGCGTATTGTATAACTGTAGTGTGAAGGATAGAGGTATGGAATCTGTTTGTGAAGAGCGAGAACATTAGAAGTCCAAGGATGGAGCCTTGGGGAACTCTAATGTAATCGGAAGGGGGGGGGGTAATTTTGCCATTGAACAGCCTGCTGGCATCCAGATAAGTATCTTTTAAACCAGGTAATTGAGGGAATATTGAGGTTTAAGGTGGCAAGAATGTTAATAAGCTTGTTGTAATTTACCATATTGAAGGCTTTAGAAAGGTCCAGAAAGATGGCAGATACAAATTTTCCATAATATGGGCTAGGGTTGTAAAGGCTTCAGGGCCATTAGCCTAGTAGTTACCTATGAACTTATGAACCTAATCTATAGTGGTTCACTGTGTTAGTGAAGGACATTAGGGCTGTGGTAATACTGTAATAAGGGCAAAAGCCATGTTGAGGGTTTGTCAGTAGTTTCTATGCATGTGAATTACTCTCTTTAGGATTTTATATAAGAGTGACAGAATGGCAGTTGGATAAAAATTGGTCCGTTCAGTCGAATTACCTCCTTTGTGTAAAGGTAGAATATGGGAAATTTTTCAAATGTCAGGTACCAGATTTTCTGAGATTGATCTGTTTTTTTTTAGTATGGTTACTGGATAAGCTATTGCGTCTGCTGCAATTTGCAAAATGTCTGAGGGGGTTTGTCTGCTGCTAGTGTGCTTGGCTTTAGTTTTTAAGTAGTTTTCTATGGTGTTAACAGAGACTGGTTGTAATGTTAAGGAGTTGGTGCTATTCTGTGATATGAAAGGCTCTGAGGTGGTGGGGGTGTTCTGGAAGTTTGAGATTGCTAGGATAGTTTCTGTGAAGTTTTTATTGAGCTGAGTTGCTGTGCTATCAGAGTTACTGGGTGTTGTTGATTTATTTAACATTATCTGTTAGCAGACTCGAGCCCCAGTTCTGCTTCTTAAATTATGCCTTGTGAATATTGTCTGTGGCTTTCAGCAAATAACTTATTCAAGCAGTAATAGTTTAGTTTCTAATATTGTAACTCAGAAATTGTTTTTTCATCTACAGTGTGGAAATAAATATTAAATTTTAAAGATAATATCATCTCCATCTCTGTTTTTTGCAATATTGTCTGGAAAAGTGATAAGACAGTAGAAGTATTTACAGTGAATATAATTTCTCCAGCAAGGCTCAAAATAAGTTAGTTTAGAAGGAGTTTTTTGTTTTACTTACTTTACTGAAATGTTATTTATTTATTTATTTATTTATTTTGCATAAGTGATGTATCTTTTCTTGGAGGCAATAACTGCTGATAACAAATGCAATAAACATAATCAGGGATGTATGTGTATAAGCTTGCTGATATTCTGTGATGTTATTTTACAAAAATGGCTGAGCATGCAATATTATTACTGAATATAAATTTTATACAGACTTTATCAAAACAAGTTCTAAGCTATATTTATAATATACCAGAAAAGATTTGTGAATGCACACTTCTATGCAGTCTCACTGAAGGCTTCCACCATTGGTGGCTTGGTGAGCCTAAAGCCTGCCCCCAGGCCATCTATTACATCACTTCTCCTCTTCTGAGGGATAATGACAGTGTGTGCGTGATTGGCTCTGCCCCACCCTCCTCCCCAGATAGGTCTGCTCCTCCTCTGTACCAGTGATAACATACCTGAGTTGCTAATCAAACTAAGGTTTTCTTAGTTATAGTCGGGGTTTATCTCTCTACACCACCGTCAGTGCCTTTTTCTGGCTGCAATGATTATTTTTATAACTGCTCTTTTTCGTATTTTAACATAAATTGCATCGGAATAACTTTAGATCTACCTTATGCCCTCAGTAATGCAGTCAATTACAACTGACTCACTTTTTCAATTCCCAGTGATATTTTTGTGAAGCCCATTCGCTGTGCTAGCTTAGATTTCAAAAACTGTTCATCCAACCCTTCCTCTCCTTCCAATACCTCAGTCTCGAGTTCGTTCTGCAAGCCTCACTTGCAGTCAATTGGTGATCTACATTTTCTGCTCATCCACCTAATTCTTCCATTTCATTTTACACTCCAGACATCTGTTGCTTAATTGGTATCATAGTAACCTGGTAGCCACTGGCCATGCAAAAAATAAATATCATCCACTCCAGGTACTTGTCATTTATATACCCCTCTAACAGTCCTGAAATATCCTCTTCCAGTGTTTTCATTACTTATTTCCCATTCTGTCAGATCAGGTTTATGTTATCCACGAATACTGTCACAGTGACCTGCAGTGGGAACCTCTCCTCTCCTCTCACTTTTCTTCACCACACATTTCGTCCAACACAATCATGTTCTCAGCTAATGTTTCCATTATTTCTGACATCATCCCGAAATCAGGACCCTCACACCCTCACATACACAATTGTTTTACTAGTTTGAGTCAAATGACCTTGTCCATACTACTAGTAATAATAATAATAATAATAATAATAATAACTTAAATTGACTAAACTGTACATAGTGAACAAGGGATACAACCCACCTCTTCAAGTACTGTGAGATTTAGACACTGATTAGTTTTTGGTGTTTTATTTTGCTACTTATAGAATTAAATAACACTTCAACAACTGATTTTTTGGGGGAATTTGATGTAATTATACCTGAATTTATATCCGTGGAAGTGTCACTTACTCCCACCTACTGATCCTCTGCCTCCTGCCCTGTTAGTAATACATCGATTTCTCCCTTCTTGACATTGGATATAACTTTTTATATCTATCATTGTGGGTGTTAATGTCCAAGTTTGTTTCAAGCTCTACATCTAGGACATACACTGTTCATGCAGTATAAAATGAGGTAAAATATTTGAGAATATGAATTACTGCACTAACACAGACGTTTATATGTTATGCTGTCTAGTGTATGTGAGCAAAAACTGTCAATCACAGAACATCTATGGCGAGAACATACTATATTCGTACTATGGTAAAACTTCCAAAGCTTACAAGGTGGTAAATGCATAGCATCCTCTACATTCTTAAAAGTCGTTCTCAAAGTGTGTCCTTTTTAAATGCTATGTGATAATACATGTAAATTATTGAAGTAACAGATTTACACACTTGTCTCTCATTGTATTTAGGGTCTGCCTTAACAAGGCTTAATCATATTAAGGAAATTGGGGTCCGAAAAATAAATGTTCAGTGTACCTACAATATATCTTTAGTATGATATATCTGCAGGTATATATTCTATAATATATAACTTTGATTTGTCTGTATGGATATCAAGGTAATAGATATTAACAGTAGATGTCTCACTTGTATTGCCTTCCTGCCACTGCCTGACCTTACCAGACATGCAGAGCTATTAACACATCTTTCTGCATATATGAGTTGTGTGATGCTTGTGAGCTGCATATTGGATCAAAAATTTAAAGCAGACAGTTTAAATCAAAGAGCTGTTTGTTGAAACTCCCCTAATGAATATTAATGATCAGTGTCTCAGACTACACTGCAAGTTATTATGCAATGCTGTTGTATGGCATTAAAGCAAGGCAGTCTGTACTGAGTTTAGTTCAACAGCTTTCCAGAAGCACACCAATCGACTGCCAGACTATAGGGATAATACATTTGATAGAAAGCAATAAAATCACTGTTCAGGAAGCTTCCCCACAAAGAAAAGTATGTAGTCACCTTTCTTTAATATATGTTCTTCTTTTCCCTCACTATATGCTGTCCCTTCTTTCATTTATAATGGAGTTTTGTTTGCAACCACATCCCTTGGTTCATTCACATTGCTGTAGCCCATCAGTGTACAGTGCTATGCCCCCTTTCTTTTACTACATCTGTTTCCCTTTGAGTCCAGGTGTACAGGTGTACAGAGGTGTACCCTTCCCTCAGTACATGGTGGACCTTCCCCTCGGATGCTATACCCTACCCTCAGTGCATCACGCTTTCTTCCTTTCATTTCACCCTGTAGAGTGTGTTCTGCCCTTCTCTCACTGTAACCTTTGGCTTTCTGTTGCTACCTGGCATCACCTTTCCTCACTAAAGTGTTTCTCTTCCCTCAGTACACATTGTTTCGTTTCTTCCACCAAGATATTCTAGCTCCAATATTCATTCTTAGTTACAACAAAGATCAATGAAAGTTTTCTCATATTCCTTGAACTATGATTTTTTTTTTTTAATAAAGACTAAGAGGTAAGTATTTGATAAAATGGATAGACTAAACGTATACAATGTTTGAATCACGCTGATTAGAAGAAAGAAACTATGTTCTTTTGAAAAGGAAAAAAAACTCCTCTCTGTTTCTGTTACTGTTGCCACCAACAAAAGCTAGGAATGGATGTTGCCATGGGTAACACTGAATAGATCAATTTCTTTGAAATATTTATTGGAAAGCTTTACAGCTTATTTAGGCTGTCCTTCAAGAAAGCACAAGAAAAGCTTTTGTAAAGGATGCTTTATGTATACTATTTAAAAATGGCCCAGCTTTCACTATATAATAGATGACTAGCAGATACAAGACAGCAAATGGAGTCCTAAGGTCAAGCAATGCATTCTTTTACTTTCCGCTTTACTGCACAGGACAGGTACAAATTATTTGCTGTGTTTGCACAATGTCTTAGCCTAAAGATGCATCTTGGGTGAAGATATACTTATCTGAGTTCTTTTTATAACAGATGATAAATGAAGTTCTGAGAGAACAAAAACTACTCTGTGAAAACGAAGGATGTCACGAGATACGAAGAAGCATGCACCTTACATAGAAAGCTTTTAAGAGTACTGATGGACAAGACTGCCATGAAGACTAAACAAAGGCTTGTGAGGGGAATGTGTTTAATGACTTTCTACTTCCTCGGTTGTCAAATGTTAATCAATGAATGTTTCATCAGTCCTTTACAAATAGCTGTCAGTTACAGACTCTAGACTAGAATGTGGGCAATAAATACACTAAAAGAAGCAACCTAGCCCTGGAAGCATACAAAATAAAGATAATTCACTGCGTTTCAGTGAGCGTTATCATTAACAATGATAGGTGTGGCTAATGAATTTTAAATCATAGGGATATTGCATTATCATGGTAATTTCTTAAAAAAATGAATATCCACAGTATGTGCCAGGAAGAAATGAAGGATATGAAAAGTACTTTGGTGTTGTGCACATGAACTGAAGGTCACATCAAACTGATTTCATGTTAAGGATTGTTCTTACAGTTCATCTGAAGAGGTGAACATATATATTCATTGTTTATAGATTTTTAGCTGCATTGTTTTGCTTTAGATGATCTGAGATTCATGTTATTTTAGTAGCCAAACATGTTTATATTTCCCACTTCTGCTTCACAGCATAATCAGAGAAGTGCTACCCACTATTTCTGAATTGTGAACATTACCACCTATGAACATAGGGTCTTATTTGTCCTAAGGGATGTCACCCATTTACTAAAGACAAATGGCAGGACAGAATGCCATATAGATAAGCATGTGGCTTTCCATATTCTCACTTTCATCTCAGATTAGTTGTGCAGTTGTGTGTTGTGCTGTACAACTATCAGTCAGGCAGGACAGATCATATTAAATTTAGTAATCCCAGTGCAAACATCTGTACCACAAATGGTGCAGTTCCTAATTTTACGATCACTGTACTGACCACTACACTCAGACATTACTCACAATGCCTTCATCTGTACAAAGGCACAGAGTAAATTAGATCGAGTTCCTAAATGCAATTAATTTGGGTCATTGAATATTTTTTGATGTTGCTTGGAAACCAGAAAATAAATATTACTGCACTAAATAAAGGCAGGTTTGTTGCAGTTGCATTCATTACTCCCACAAATGTTTTATCTGATTAGTTTTGTAGCCTTGACAGTAACATAAAAGAAAACTGTTTTTTTTTCATTCCAGTGTCTTGTTGAATGTGTAATTTTCTAGATTGCAGAAGTAAACATATGTACATATGTAAGGGGTCTAAAATAAGCTTTCTAAAATGGAATTCTATAACAGCACATTAAACTGTGCCTTTGGCTGTTCATAGGTGAGTACTAGGCTATCGGCCCTAGGGCCTATACAAGCCTAGCCATAACAATTCCCTGACTATTTCTTCCCACACTATTTACTTCCTGTAAAACTGTTAAGGGATAACCTTAACTTACAGGTTGCTGTTGCCGCTTGAATCGTGTAGCATTCTTTAAAAAGTAACAGCAGCACGTGATAAAGGACTGGCAGTATGTACTACTTATCTTAGCCTTGCTTAGGCGAGCAACACCATCACCCCACAAATCAATCAGTAACAAATTATTAGCATTAAATATCAATTCATATTGGTTAAAAAACAGGCCACAACACCATAAGGTGAGACGTTACCCATCTGTCTAACTGAAATGGGGTTAGCATTGATGTTCCAATGGGCTTTGCACTGGGCATAGTTTTTTTCTGAACTATTCTCAGATATAAAACTGGAAAAATGGACTATGAGTAGCTAAATACACTGATGACTGCAAAGTGGGTACACATGATGCAACAGTAGCTAATAATCTCAGCTTTAATGTACCTAATATACCATGAGCCTTTGCAAAAAGAATGTAAATTATGATTACAAAAGAAGTGATCAAACCAAAAAATGGCATCATTAAAGATTTAGAGACAATGTTAGATAATAGTTTAAATTTTGATTAGTGTGTATCTACCGAAGTCAGGAAAAAATATTCAGTAATCTCCTAATCTAAAGGCCCCATCTAATAACTCCAGAGAAATCATTGTACCACTTTATACCTCACTACTCTGATCAATTAATATTTACTATAGTGCATTTTGCAGCCATCAAACAAGCTACAACATCGTGAACTGGTGCACTAATTCCTTAATGAAAAAAAAAAACACTAGGCTTTTCAAAAGTCCAAACAAATTCTGAGGAGAGGTCATTAATTGGTTTGACAAATCTAAGACTCTTTATTCTCTTCCCAAATCATGGGAATTCAAATCAAAGTACCACCAGTTTAAACTGATTTTGAAGAGTCCGATCAGTCATACAAATGCTGATTTTACTGAAATGAAGGTTTGCCTAAAATACCATACCTTTCACCTCCACAGTATGTCCATTCAAGAAATAAATGGTTTAAAACTGTCAAGCTATGGAGGTGCTAGATCAAATGGTTTGGTTCCCAGATTTCTAAAATCTTGTAATACTTTTATTGTAGTGCCTGTTAGGCAAATCATTAACTTTTCACTCTCCAGAGGCACCTTCTCAGACCTTTACAATGTATCTACACTAATTACCTTCTCCAGACGGGGTGCTCCTTTACTGCTCTCTTTCTACTGTCCTATTAGTGTCCTTTACACATTGCCTAACGTTCATAGTCCTCCCATCTTAACACATTTGACCTTATAAACTTTCACCAGCATGACTTCAGAAAGGACCAAAGAATACAATCAGTCACCTTACTAATCAGATCTGCCATAGAATGAATAATGTCAAACATACCAGGACACTTATCATTCACCTTACAAAAGCCTTTAACAATGTCACAACAAATAAGAATTGACATGTTACAAAGTTTTCTCCACCATGATAGTTACATGCCAAGAAATGTATAATAATATCCTTTGCCAAACACTGTCAACATACCTCTGAAAGTTGATCTCATAGTTAGGTATCTGGGAACATATGTTGACAACAAACTGCTCTTTGATCACCATGTACCCACTACTGTAAGGAAGTCCTTTTTCACAGGACAGCTTATATCTAAAGGTATGGCATCTGGGTTCAGAGATGTAATCATTCCACTGTACTCAGCATTCATTATGCTGTTAACTGAGTATAATGCCCTTTTTGATATATACTTGTCCAAACATTTTCACAAGTGGAATGACCATAATGCCTTTTCCCCAAAACAATCAAGGGTCTAATCATAAAAAAAAAAAAAAAGTATGCAGACCATCTCAAAGCCTTGTTTCTCTTCCCAATATCATACAGGTCATTAACAGATGACCTATGCTTTGCATATATAGCCTCAACAGACCCTACCTTGTCAGACATATTACACATTCACAAGTTCAGTGGTAGCATGCCTACATAAATAGGACGTATCGAAGGGACAAATATGCATCACAGAGAATGCATCTTCTGTGGAACCATTTTCCACTTCACATAAAACAAATTATTTGTCTTACTCTAGTCAAACATAATTTGGACAATTGTATGAAACCACATCGATGGGAGCCCACTGAACACTGAAAGCATTATAAGAGATCTGGGGACACAGGTTGACAGCAATCTCTCCTTCAACCACCACATTGCCACTGTGATCAGAAAGTCCTTCTATGTGGCACATCTCATTACTAAGGGTTTTGCATCCAGGAAGAAAGAGGTCATCATCTCTCTCTCTCTGCTCTTCCCTCATTAGGCCAGTCATCGAGTATAATGCCCCATTTGGAATGTACCTCACTAGACACATGCAACAGCTGGAAAGGCTACAAACGTATCTCACAAAGAGGATCCTAGGCCTTAAACATGTCCTACATGGACAGACTCAAAAAACTCCAGCTATTATCTGTCTCATATCATCTACTAAGAGGCGATCTCTGCTTGACTTACAAAGCCATGTCTGACCCAGCTCTGTTAGAAATGCTACATCTAATGAAATCCCAATCCCTCTGCACCACATGCTCCAGAGACTTCAACCTCATTACCACAATCAACAGAACATGCTGAACTGACAGGTTTATAACCCAGAGACTGCCCATGCTCTGGAATAGACTTCCTATACATGTCAAGCAGAGCATCTCACTGGGCCTCTTCAGCAGAAATCTTGATGAGTGGATGGGAAATCAAAAGTTCACCCCAGGGATCACTCCAGTGGCTATACCTGATAGAGGCACTGGGAACTAACGTCGGGCAGCACAATGCCAGGGCACTTCTATGGGCTAGGCTTGTAAAAGCTCCAGGGCCATTAGCGTAGTACACACCTATGAACCTATGAGAAAACATTAATTCACTCCTGGTTTAGCATTGATATCCCTCATGAATAGGCACAACAAGTGAATGTACCAACATATCCTTGGTCTACCAACCTCTGGATTATTCATATACAAAATGTAAGGACTAAAATCACTACCAAGGAAATGTAAGACTAGACTTTTTAAGATACTTGCAGATCAATAGCCTGGTAAGTTTTTATGAACCTGATACCTTTAGCAGTACCCTGCCTGGTGTACTTATAAATTCCATGCTGAAAATTTGGGTCATGCAGGCCTCTTTACTTCACCAAAAACTCATCTCACCACTTACTAGCCAGGCAAGCTCAATCAACACCTGCTTCAGTTCCATAACAAAAGATTTTAACATCAAAAAAACTGAAGCCGCGATCATTGGAACTGTCAGCTGTCCCTCATGGGTTCTTGATAATAAGTATATGACTTCACTTCTAAGGGACTCTGTACACTGTCCAAGACATTAAATACCTTAAAACCAAAACTGATAGCAGCCACGAATCACCAAACTTGCTGTTGCACTCAAAAAAGTGAAATCAAAGTGTGCAAAAACACAACTTTATTTAGCGCTTTCATCAGAATATAACAAAGACTTCTTCAGAATACTAGAATCAATAACCACGTAAATCTTAAATACTCTCATTCAAACTGTCATGTGATAAAATAGTCCAATAAAAACCCAACTGATGCATTTTAAAAACACAAGGTGAATTCTCTTAAAGACATAAAACAAGAAATGTTGTGTCTTAAAACTACTGCATATTAAATAACAGCAAAGAAAGCAGAAACCAACATTCATTGTGCCTTACTTTACTAAAATGATGAGATAGTAACTACACTCTGTATGAGCGCAGTTTTAAAAAACTGGCTAAAGCGATACCATCATTTAACCCAGGTACACATAAGGCATTCAACCTAATCTGCCAACATAACTCTTTGAAATCTAATAAGTCTTCCCAAGGTTCTCCTCTAGGGTCCTGTGGGACTTTTTCAATAACAACAAATTTAAAACAATGTGAAGGATTATTCTCAATATGCCTATATAATGCAATATTTTTGTTTTTATTTTTGATGTCTCTAGCATGCTCGTACATCCGTTCTTTAACTTTTCTCTTGGTCTTGCCAATATAAAAACTAGAACAAGACTCACACAAAGCTACATAAACAACACCCACAGTATCACAAGTGAATTTTCCTCCTATTTTGATGTAATTATTATTTATTTTGATCTTATTTACTAGATTTAATAAGTGAACATTGAGAAAAAAATCCACATTTTTTCATTCCTATAGCCTTTTCTTTCTTGGTACTTTGTCCTTTCTTTTCTAACAGTTGTTTAAACATATACCCTTTTCTAAAAACAATACTAGGTTTGGATCCTAATTTTTTCATAATTCAATCGAAACCCTGGAAAATATGCTAGTTCTTATTTAAGATGTAAGACAAAAATTGTTGGTCTACACTAAACCCAGTAACAAAAGAACAAATGTAGTTTTTGTTACCTGTTAATATTTGTTCATGATTACTATTTACCGAAATAATAGTGTTACAATAATTCAAAATTGGTACAATCAAACCTTGTTCCCTTTTAATACTTATTTCATTAAAGAAATTATCCAAAAGTTCTAAGGGATAGTCCCGAGATGAAAACATATCCAAAAGTACATGACATTGATCCAAAAAATCTTTGTCTTTCGTAACCATACGGGCTAATCTGATAAACTGCCCTTTCACCAAATAATTTTTTACATGCAAAGGATGACTGCTGTTGTAATGCAATAAGCTATTACTATAAGTTGGCTTTCTAAATAAATTACTTATAACACAGTTGTTCTCCTTTCTGATAGTGACATCTAAATAATTAATGCTGTCCCTACAATATGTGTAAGTAAATTTCAAAAACTCTGTAGTGTTGTTAATGTAGTATAAAGTCATGAATTACTATTTCATCACCTGTCCATAAAAAAAAAAAAAAAAAATCATCTATGTAACGCAAATAAAGAATCCATTTATTAGCAAATAAAGAATTAAATAAATATTTGCGCTCCCACATTAACATGACAATGTTTGCAAAAATGGAGGCACATATTGCCCCCCATTGCCACACCCATTTTTTTGATGAAAATACTGACCTTCAAAAAAAATGAAATTATTTTTTAACATGATGTCCATCAAAGAAACAAGAATAAGTACCTGGTTGTTAGTGAACAAAGAGCTACCATGCAAAAATTCTTCAAACCACTCAATACCAATATTGTGTGGAATGGAACCATATAAATTAACTACATCAACAGTCAAAAAATAAACATTTTTATCATAATGTGAAACATTTAATTTTTTTCAAAAAATGCCAAGAATCAATGCATATATGCTCTTCTTTTTTCAACACATCTTTAAGTGTGTAATCCAAGTATTTTCCTATGAATTCTGTTTTTGAACCATTAGCACTGACAATGGGCCTCATAGGGGGATCCAATCTATCTTTGTGTATCTTCGGAATACCAAAGATACACGGTGTCCTAGGAAATTTGACTACTAGAAAATCAAGCAGCCTACCATCTATTAATTCTTGGTCATATAAATCTTGTAAAGCCATGTCAATTCTTTGGTATGACACATTCATGAACCTTTTAGAAACTTCTTCATATGTACTATCTTCTAGTAACAAAGTATTAATTCTATTGGTATAATCACCTTTAGACATTAGTACCATGCCCCCTCCCTTATCAGGCTTCATTATACGAATTGAGGTGTTTTTAATCAATTTGTTTAACAATTGACTTTCTGATTGGGATAAATTGTGTCAAACTTTCTTTACTATCTAACATTGCTCGAAAATCAAAATCACACAGTTTCTCAAATACTGTCAAACAGTGTATCAAGAGAGGATTGAAAAGACTTTTTTTGTGTAAAAAATAGTTGCCATCATTAGTCACATTGTTGCTAAACATTAAACGAAAATTAAAATTTCTAACAAACATCTTTAAGTCTAAAATAACTTCTACTAAATCAGAGCATCTTGAAGGCACAAAATTTAGCCCCTTACATAACAAATTTGCAATTTTTTCATCAAACAGATAAGTAGTAAAATTAAAAACAGTAAAGTCACCTTTGGAGTTGATAATTTCCATAACATGCTCACTCTGAAAATTGTGTGTATCATTAAGTTCTTCTGACAACACAACTGGTGCATCAAAAGTTTAAAAATGCAGACTTCGGAAATCGTCGTGAAAATCAAATGTACTAGTTGATTCTGTAGCAGTTATTTCCAGCACTGTTGTCTGTTGTAAAAGGGCTGCTGATTCTGATACCCCCGCCCTTGTCGATAGTGCGGTGGCCTGTAAGTTGCTTGCTGCTCTTGGTTCCATATTCTCGAGGATCTCCTTGGAATGCCCTGCCCCAAAGGGGCTTGTTGATCATGTGAAACATCAGAAGTGACTTCCTGCTCATTCGTATTATTGCAATCAAAACCTGGGTTGACTGAGTATGAGACTCAGTATGGTAAAAAACAGTGGCCACTGCATATCACTGAGTATGGCAAAAAACAGTTGTCATTGCATATCACTCAGTATGGCAAAAACAGTGGCACCTGAGTATCACTGAATATGGCAAAAAAAAACCCCAGTAGTTTAGACTAAGTAGCTAAGCAGGTAGGGCACTGGTGTTTGATGTAGACACAGGTAAATACCATGGGTTTGAATCTAGATTCCTCTAGTCGCTAGCCAGTCACCCTAGTGTGTGAGATACATATGTACTGGCACTTATTAGTCTGGCAGCTGTGCAGAGGTTAAAGTTATCAGCTGTAGCCACTATGGTACGAGATTCCCTCAACCTTCACTTGCCTGCTGTGTGACCCTGAGCAAATCACTTAACCAGTCATTTCTCCCAGGTTGCCTCTGAACAGGGACTGTGTCCAGTGTGCTTACCTGGGTAACAAATAGTGTTATTATGGTAGACTGGAGGTTAGCATAATGGATAAGGTATTAACATCACAGACACAAGGAACAGGGTTTGATTCTTATCTTAGGTCATTAGTTATTAGGATTAGGATTTGGCATAGTGGTTAAGGTGTTTACCTCCCAGACAAAAAGTACAGGGTTTGATTCTCACCTTTGAAAGGAAATTGGCTAGGTTTAACTTGGCCTGCAAGGGCAACTAGCCTAGTAGTTATCTATAAACCTATAAAACAGTTACCTGTGCATATCACTGATTTTGGCAAAAAACAGGGGCCACTGTATATCTCTCAGTATGGCAACTAACAGTGGCCACTGCATATCACGGAATATGGAAAAAAGCAGAGGTCACTGCAAATCATTGAGTATTCTAAAAAACAGTGGTTAATGCATATCACTGAGTATGGCAAAAACAATGGCCACTGCCTCTGATGGTGTCTCTGGGTCTGAAGAAGTCTGGTTACATATACCAGATGAAAGCGCTTACTTCGTTTCATGTTTTAAATAAAATCTCATGTTTGGATCAGTGGATTTCAGCCTGTGTTACGTTGTGTAAAGGTTGTTTTTTGTTCGTGTTTGGCTTACCTACCCTTGTTAAAGCTGAAGTCTTATCCACAGCATAGAGAGCTTACACAGTCTCCTGCTATATTTTCTACAGGGTCCTTTACCTAAAGCACTGTTCCACCTTGGCCTCCTTCCAAAGTCAAACACAAATCTTCAATCTCCCAATCTGGCTGCTCTGTCTCCAACCATTTCACATTACTAGCCCCTAAATCTACACTGGAATAGTTCACCAAAGCCTTCTCAGACTGATATCCCAAACTATGAAATTCTCTCCTCTTGACAATATTGAGATCACCCACTTTTGCTATGTTTAAATCCTGTCTGAACACTAGCATGCACTGAGAATTCTCGGCATTTAATTTCTTTTTCAAAATGTAATATTAGCCATTACTACCAAATGAGTGATTCCATTAACTCAGACTTTTAAACAATTAACCGTGTATTCTTTGTACATATTGCTCTGTCAGGCATAGATTGCCTCTCAGCTGACTGTAGGAAAAAGTGTATAGAGGTAGAGCTTTGAGGTGATCTGCACAGGACATGCTGTTTAAGCCCTGTATTCTTTTTGTGAGGAACCTCTATGGATGTTCCAGTTATTGCATGTGCCTGGTCAGATATACACTGAAGGGAGAAGTGTACTCAATGATGGGCCTGATGGGGCCAAATAAGTTGAAAGATTACTTCCTTAGACCTAGATGACATGCCCTTACTTTTAAGCTGAGCAACATAGAATGATTTCCTAAATACCTTCGACACATGGTCGAAAGCCAGATTGCTATCTATATATGTGGCCAAATCCCAGACCACTGGTTCTGCTCTTAGAAGTGTGTTAATGAGGTAATTTCCTAGTATGGCTGACTTCCCAAAAGGTACTATTATGCATTTCTTGGGATTGAGTCTTAAGATATGACCTTGGTACCCCCAGCACAGAACCCTGAAGGACTCTGCTAGTGACCAGCCTCTTCATGGAAGTGATCTTCTTTGTATACTGCAGTGACTCGGATTCAACCTGAGGTTGTTGTGGCCACAGTGTAGTACTAATCACTATACAATCACAGCAAGCTATCTGGAGAGGAACCAAGCTAGCCTAGTCTGTATAGCAAGAGACACTTAGCCAGGAGGTTGCTCATGCATGGTGGTGCATAAGTACCTCCTGATAACTGGCAATTATGGGGCATGCAGGCTGCTGAGGTGGTGAGGATAGCAGAATCCACAGGATTATCAGACTTCCCCCCTGCCTAAGCCCTAGTTATCCACTGGGAAATTAAGGGGTTGGAAGGCTTTTGACCTAGTGAAAGAACTAATGGATCAGTTGGGTGCAAAAAGGGTGGTGACTGAGCAGATCCTGTGGACCTGCACAAAAATATAAGATGGTGGCTTAGGGAAGATAAGAAGAAGTATCTTATCACAGAAAGGGTCATTGGTATTTGGAATTACTTTCTTGAAAAGGCTATAATGTTAAAAACTGTGATGAATTCAAGAAATCATTGGGGAAATATAAGGCAGTTCTTCAGTGAACTGGTAAAAGTATGATCTTAATTAATTAACCTCTCCAATTTAACCAAAGGGGAAGAAATTAGCACACTAAGTGGAGCAAATGATCATTATTTCATATCAGAATCTAATGATTCTGACCAATTCAACCCTGCAGTAAACTTGGGTTTGAAAATTAGATTAGGCTGCTGGAAGGTGAACTGCATGCTCCTCTTTCCTGATGGGTGTCTCAGAAATTTGACATCTGCGTGACTCTTGTCCTGCATGCACACCGCCACCTCCTGACTGTGCATCATAATCATAGATGTAGCATGCCCGTGGCTGCCCTGTCCTTCCACCACTACCCTCACTCAATGTTCTGGATGAAGTATGTGGCCATCACACCATTCTCTGTAAGACCTTCCCATTGAAGTGTTGTACTGGAATTTAACCAGTAGGGAGTCACTGGCATGTAAATAAAATGTAGTGGAATCAGGAAAGGGGGAGGTCGGAAGGTTTGTGGAGTCAAGATGGATGATATAAAGAAGGTAGTATTAATTTAAAATGTATACTCACAGATCTAACTTTTTATACTATCCATTATTTGTTTGCCTTAGGCCTCTACACCAGCACAGTGTAGCTGTCCATACCAAGCAGACCAGTATTTACCTGTTTACTGCAGTAAGCAGTATAGAATTAACTAATCATTAATATCTTTCAGAAATTTACTGCAGTATGATCTGTTTAAGGCATTTAAATAGGCTGCGGGTAAACAGCAGCAGGCCTGCATGATTACATTTTAAGTACTGAGCTCTGTGTCCTGAGATAACATTTTGTTCTATTTTTGCATATCTGCAGAGCCCTACTTATTTATGGTAATTGTATAGAGCACAGCAGTATCTGTTACTGCAAAGTGAAGATGTGAGCAGTAAACTGATATTACAACACTGACTACTCTCTTAAAGCTGACATATTATAACATAAAACAATACTTTTATTAAAGGCTTGTTTCTGTGAGATAGAGAGATACTACAAGGGGGATGAGGGGAAAGGCACTTTTGCAAATGACTACCTCCAACAAACACAAATCACAATGTTTTTCTACTGTCACAGTAGTCAATTCATTACAAAAGCAACCAAGTCAATACTAGAATCTATACTACAAAGTGCCTTAAATATTGCATTATGCATTCTTCTTCATAGGAAGGGGTAGGGAAGCACCACACAAATGTAACCGTGAAGAAAAATGTGAGATTCTTTAATGCTCTGTGTAGTGGTACCCTGAGGTATAGGGAGTGGATTACCCTCACACCGATTCAGAATTACAGATATCACATTGCTTTGGCACAAATCATTATCCATGCCATGCGGGGTGGAATATTTCCAAATGGATTATTACACTCTAACCTAGGATTAACGGGTCCATGTCAACTTACTGAAATGTGATATTCCAAAGGTCATAATACTGGATTTTCAATGTGCTGAAATGCTAAAATGTAAACTGCATACTCCCCTGTGTGTGTAGTGAGAGTCACTTGTGACCCACCCCATGTTAGCACTCATTTCCAAGTTTCACTAACAGAGGAGTAATAGTGTTTGTTAGCTGGCTAATACCTGATCCAGTGTATATACTGTATACAGTACATGTATGTGTTTTGAGTTCAACATTGTAAAGTTTCAGCATTTTGACATTTCTGGATTTTGCATTCAGTGCTGACTTTCAGTAAAGTACTATTTGATAAATTGTCATGTACCCAGAATTAATATTATGGTTGTGTTTTAAAATGGTGCTTGTCATCATATAGTAAGGTATATTTCATAAAAGTAGTCTGAAGGGAAAAAGAAGATATTATTCAGAGCACTGCAGCCTTTCCTGGAGTGGTACATTATCATATAATATTCAGTCCTACTTTTTATGGACGTTATAGAATAAGGTAGCAACTCATGATGTTGCTGCAGTCTAATGACATATTTCACATTACAACAGAGTTGTAAATATGCTACCAGATGCATTCCCTGCAATTATTGCTAAAGAACAAAATTAAGTTGGATACTTTGCCCAAGGTTAAGTTACACTGGGAAGGACCGGAAGAAAGGGATATAAGACTACCATTATGTCAGATGTCTTGAAGAAAGAGAAGACTGTGGCACGAGGCAGACAGACAGACACAGCTGAGGACACAGTGGTTGGCTGTTCAATTGTTGGAAGGCCTAATCCTGAATGAAAAAATATATACAGTATCCATCAAACAGGAATAAACAGTGTGATGCAGTGATTCCATGGTAGAAAGTATACAGAGGGATGTAGGAAATAAGAAATGGAGGGCCTTGTTGTATATGACAATGATGGAATCCAGCATGTTATTAAGGAATTCGACATATGGCTATGGAAAATGTGTTGGCAATTTTGCAAGAAGGAAGGCCATTTTTGGAAATTTAGTTATCAGCCGGTGATAAAAATATCTGATGGTTAGCAGGAACCATAACCAATGGAAATGAGGGATATGAGGTTAATGTACAAGGAAAAGAGACAAACACAGAAGATTGTAGCAGTAACGGCTTTTGATATGCTAGGGTTGGACTGTTTAAGTCTGTCTACACATTGTACCAGGGAATAATCAATGTTGACAGGTCTACTGGAAGGTCATCTAGAAGAGGATATTAAGAATCTTAACACATTTATCAAAATATTATGGACAGCATCCTGAATAATAGTGAAAACATCTAGAAGGTAAGGGTGTGGATCCCCTGAGGAACAGAGTGAAAACAATGGCTTAGTACCAAATAATTTAAAAAATGGAGACAAGCTGTTGGCAGTCAGAGTTCTGGACTTCAGAGAGGTCAGTTGGGAAGGCAAGAGTAGGTTACAGGAAACAATCATGAGGAAATGGGAATGTGAGAATGGCTGAATATTTATGAAGAATGACGCATAAAGAGATCTGGAAGGTGAAATCTGTTGAGGCTTGTGATAAGAGGAGGAAAGAGGGAACTAGACATGCTTTACCAGAGCTACCCAGGAAATGTTGTTTGTGTTGGAAGGATGTCACTTAAGAAATGTAAGAATAAAACAGCAAGATAAGCAGTAGTGGCAAACAGTAATAACAAATGCAGCGACAGAAGCCAGTGCTACCAAACAAAGAGAAGTATCCATCAAAATCAAAGAGTGCAATGCCTTGCACAGATATGTAGAACATTCACCTGCATCCCAGTGAGTAGATTTTAGCTGTTAGGCTGTTGTCACTCCTGTAAAGCTAATTCTGTTGGTCAGCTGCATATGCTGAGTAGCATATAGCTTTAGCAGAGACATCAGCATGTTGGGTTACATTTTGTGGACTGCATGTCCACATGAGTCACACATTTGTGAATCACGGATAATATAGTGGCACTTTGTATACCTACTCCATACTCCAGGTATACAGTAATGTATGCAACTAGTCCAGGGGCTTAGGCATCTTCTGTGAATTGCATTCAACTCTGGTAAACAGCCCTATCTAATTGCATCTCTACTTTGTGAATTACAGCCACTGATAGCCACATGATCTGGCCATATTCACTACACTTCTTTAATTTTTCTAACTGTAATACATTTTTAGCTATAAGGAAAACAGTAATTATAGAAATGTTTGCTTTTAGCATTGCATTGGAAATAATTCTTACTCTGAGGGATTCATTAAATCCTTGCTGCATCGAGTAAAAGGCCAAGGTATAAATGTTCTGATAACACTATATGGTATTTTACAATTCATAGACATGTTAGCTACAATGAGGAAAGACCCCATTATTGGCTAATCTGTATATAGCTATGAATCGTAATTAACTACCATGAAGTGCAGATCAGTGTTTCCCATGGTATTTAACTCCAGCGACCACATTGTGTAGGCAAAGGCATAAACACACACACACACACACACACACACACACACACACACACACACACACACACACACACACACACACACACACACACAAGCTATACATGTCCTTGAATTATCTGCACATCCTGATGTCTCTTTTCCTAGCCATAGGCAGTGATGGAAGGTTGCAATGCCATGTTGCACGTCATATCCCTGGTGCCTAGTGTTCCTCCCACACTCCGATCTGCGTGCTATGAGAAGTGCACAAGAGAAGTTAGGGCATAAAATTAGTAGCTCTGGTGTCTAGTGTTCCTCCACCCACCCTGATCTCTGCACAGTTTTAAGTGCCATTATGGCACAAGAGAAGTATCCGTGGTGTTTAGCATTCCCCACACCCCTGATTCCCATACTGGTTTAATTGCTGTTATGGCACAAGTCTTATGAAGTATTTCTTGAGGCTAGTGTCACCCCTTTCCCTTTCGCACAGTTATCTCTGGTGGTTAATGGTACCCCCTCCCAATCTTGTAGACTATGCATATTAGTCTAGGGGTGTGTGGAGGTATGACAATCACTCCAACCAATACATATACAAGCACGCACACACACACACACACACACACACACACACACACACACACACACACACACACACACACACACACGCACACACAAAAACCCTACTCACCCATTTACACTCAAACACTCATCAATTTATCTATTCACACATACATACAAAGACACACACCGCCATCTCACCCCTTCACAAGCCTCCTTACATTATCTCCCAATCTCCCACGGCAGAGACACACACACACACGCACGCTCACAGACTTACACATGCAGCACTTGCATACACTTACTCATTCACACACGTCCCAATCCTACCTTATCAGTAAAACCTCAAGTATTTATGTTCTTTTTTTCTGCATTGGATGAACAAGACCTCTTGGCCATTTTCACTACCATGATGAGATAGGAGCATGCAAATCTACATGGCAGAGTGCTACTATGAATTGCTTGGCATCTGTTGCCTTCCTGGAGATGGTTCCAGGAGAAGAGATTACATGGATAATTAGCATATTCATCTCCCTGGACTGCCTCATTTGCATATAGCACAGCCTCAGAGACAGCCCTACATAGTGCTGCCTCTCTTCAGACTAGAGGAATGTGTTATTCCTGTCTCTGAATTTCAAAATGTTACTGGGTGTATACCTCTCAGTAGCCTTTATGAATTCTCCCTGTTATTATTTTTCTCACCAAATAACATTAAGAAACATTAAACACAGACTGATGTACTTTTACAGCTATATGGTGTGTCTGTTTTACCTTTTTCTGAGTTTAATATTAGCTTCCAGTCTCAGGAAAAGATCTGTTGTCTGTAACTGAAGTTGTCTTTCTTGTAATATTGATCATTGGTACATAGGTAGAGTCATAAAAATAATAATAATAAAAATAGTAATACTTTGTATGAAAATACTTTATTCTAAGTATTAATGCTCTACACTTTTCTTCACAGTACAGTTGCAATATCTATCCATTTATGTTGAACCTGAGGATACTTGCTGGATTGTAGATTATTCAGTTAACATCATAAATAGACTTAATCACATTTTTGTAAAAAATGCTAGTTTAACATTTAATTTCTTTATGCTTCATAATATTGGATGTTTTATTTCTTATAGGATCATAGGCTCATAGGAAGTTATTAGGCTATTGGCCCTGAGGCCCTTACAAGCCTAGCCAAGAATTTAGCCCATGTTCCAATAAGTCAGCACCCTATGCCACTGTCCAGCAGGGACACAGGTGGAATCCCAGGGGTGTATTTTCTGTTCCCATCCAGTTATCCCAGTTGAGCTTAAAATGGGTCAATAAGGTACTCTGCTTGACGTGGAGAGTGAGTCTATTCCACAAAAGGGGGAGTCTCTGGGACACAAATCTGTCCCGCCAACAAGTCCTATTAATGTCACAGACCAGGTTTTGGTCGCATGTGTGGGTTACCCAAGTGGAGATTAACTTGTGGATATGCAGCAGTCCCATCAAGGCGGGGTCTGAGATTGCTTTGTATACCTGACAGAGGTCACCTCTGAGGAATCTGTAGGAGACTGAGCAGAGGGACAGGACCTTTAGCCTATCTGTGTAGGGTAACTTTTTGAGGCTCTGGATTCTCCTGGTGCGGAACCTCTGTGGTTTCTCCAGCTGCTGCATGTGCTTTGTGAGGTACATGCCAAAAGGGTCATTGTACTCAATAATGGGTCTTATAAGGGAAGAATACAGGTATGTTATGATCACCTTGTCCCTGGATGTGATACCCTTACTAATGAGGTGGGCCATGTCGAAAACTTTCTGTACAATGGAGGCAATATGGTGGTCAGTTTGCTATCACCCTGGGTGCCCAAGTCCTTCATGACTCATTGCATGCTTAGGACCTTATTATCAATGTGATAATTTGTGGGGATGTCACTCTCCCCATAGGGGATGATGATACATTTTTATGGCATTCAGTTTGAGGCCGTGTTTCTGGTGCCAATTATTTGTTTGGATGAGACCCTCTTGGAGGATGTCCACATCACTAGGGTAATTGATGATGGCACCCAGCTTGCAGTCATTTGCAAACTTGGTCAGCCATATCCCACTGGTTTTGGCATGCACTTCAGAAAAGTATATCCCAAACAGCAGAGGCCGCAAGACTGATCCCTGGGGTGCACTGCTCATTATGGGTCTATTGCTTGAGGTGGCTTCCCCCATTTTGACTAGGTGGGTTCTATCAGTGAGCCAGTTTGCTACCCATTTGGTATCATATGGATTGATGCCTAGTTGAGAGAGTTTATCTATTATACCTAAGTGAGGAATAGTATTGAAGGCTTTGGCCAGGTCAACATAGGGAGTGTACACTGTCTTCCCCTCGTCCACGGCCTTGGTGACTGTTTCAAAGAAGTCAACCAAATTTAACAGGCATGAGCTCCCTTTGATGAAACCAAACTGTGTGGGATCGAGTGTCTGGAGTTTGCCAATATCCTTGTTAATGAGGGCCATGATAATCCGTTCCATGGCCTTGCAGATCAGACTAGTTAGGCTAATGGGTTTATAATTTCCTGGATAGGTGGACATGCCACCTTTGTGCAAAGGCATGGCAGTGGCTGTCCTTCACTCAGCTGGGATGAAGCTGGTACTCAGGCTTTGGTTGAATAGAGTGCCTAATGGTGTTGCAAGTTCCTGCCTGAGTTCATGTAGGATGCAACCTGGGATGTTATTGGGTCCCATGAAGGCTGCAGTTTTTGCCTTTGAGAGGGCAGTGATGACTTGCTCCCTAGATAAAAGGGGAGGTCGGGGCAGGTACTGGGGATGTCCTGTTTTACTGATGTGGGGGGGCACAGGGGTGAAGTTTTCACTGAACCTGTCTGCCAGCAGGTTGGCTATATCTTCAGTGTTTGTGTATGTGGTGTACTTGACCACCAGTTTTGAGCAGATCTGGGTGCTTCCCTTGAGAATGTGAACATATGTGAATAAGGCCTTATGATTGTCTTTAGTAGATGTGGCCAGTTTGGACTCAAAGTTTGCTTTGGAGGATTTCACTAGTGCCCTTATTTGCTTGTTCAGGCTAAGGAGAGATTGCTTCCCATTAGGCACCTGCTCCTTCTTGGTCCTGGACACAATTTTTTCCTTTTATTATAGACTTTATTTATTGCAGATGTCCACCAGACAGGTTTACTCTTCCTTGAGGAGGATGATTTCATCCTGTCAGATATTCCTATTCCACGCAGCTATATAAATCTGCATATAGTACTTTGGTGTAGGTTTAGACATATGGTCCAGTTCCTATGGAGGGGGTGGGGGCTGTGAATCTGTTTATACCGTCCCTCAGGAGGTTGTAATCAGCTTTGAAGAAGTTTTTTTGTTTGACCTTAGCTGGGGGGGTGGGGGTCAGGGGAGATGGTGACTTTGAAAGTGACCACTTTGTGGTCAGATCTTACCAAAGATGATGACACTGTGGGGATGCTGCAGTGGTTGCTCATGTCAGTTAATACTAAGTCCAAGATATTTTCACCTCTTGTGGGGGTGTCAACCATCTGGTCCAAGGCATTTGCATTGACAGAATCAAGGAATCTCTGGGCATTTGTGTTTTGGCATGAGTATTTCCTCCAATCTATGGTTGAATATTTACAAATCACTCAGGATTAGGGTGAAGAGGTCCAGATAGGTGGAGTGGGTATCTTGAGTCAAAGTTAGAGGCCTATAGCTAGCTATGATTTGAATAGGGGTCTTGTCAGTTAACTGCACCTGAAGTGTTTCCTATGTGTCATACTGTTTGACCAGCCTGGAGGTGTGTATGTCTTTTATATATATTGCAACTTCACCTCCTTTTGCTTTGCTGCCCATGGTTTTAGGTCTGAATGAATGACAGGATGAATAACATGGTATGGCTGGGGTGCTCTCCACAGCTTTGAACCAGGTATCTGTGACTGCACAAATGTCAGCATCTTCCAGGGTTAAGAATGCTTGCAATGAGTGCAGTTTCATCTTTAGATTCCTAGCATTTAGCAACATGACCTTTAATTTACATTTTGATGAAATTTTCATGTTGTTAGTTTTGACCTCATGGCATTGCCTAAAAAAGCCATTATGGGGGAGGCAAGAGCCTGTGCCAGGAGTATGAAGTTGAAGGGAGACAGATGATGTCTGGCAAAGAATCGTGGTTTGTCAATCCCAGGCTGCCAGGTAATGGATCCCCTTGGAATGACACCAGAAACTAAGCCAATTGTAAAAGGCAATCATTTTCTGTTTGTATTGAGGCATCATTCTGAGTTATGATAGAATGCTTCTTAAGGCTAGCAACATACCTGCCTGGGACACATATTCAGTGAGTTCATTCATGTCTCTCATCATATAGTCCAGGGAGGTATGTCTCAATTCATTCACAACAACATGGACTATGTCAGAGTCATATCAAAAGCTGTTGAGAAACTTGAGTGCGTGGGTGATATGGTGGATTCTGGCACCCAACAAACAACTAAACATGACTTTCTCCTTATCCAGTTCAGTGAGGGGCACATCTGTGTATCTCACAATGCAGTTTCCTATGACTCATATGTTGGGTTTATTTTTAGGCCCTAGTGACTGTGAGACACAGGTGTGTGGACTATGCGTGGTGTGGTGGGCAGTGGAATTGGCATGTATTTTTGGCTCGGAGGTCTCTTTTATTTGGGTATGTTTTTGTTGAGGACCTTCGCATATGTTGTGTTGTGTAGATGTGGGTGGCTTTTGAGGTGTGGTGTTCATGTTGACACCCTTCTCAGTGCCAAATACAGTGGCTTGTGGGGGACAGAGCAATGACACTAGGTGCTTTATGTAATTGTATCTCTCACAAATTGTGTTCCTAGGTGATAGCAGTAGAGGGTTGTCCATGTACATGAGGCAGTTGCTACACTGTCTCAGGATGCCTATATCAACCAGAATGGTAGGAGAACATGTATGAAGTTGTCCATCCATATTTGTCAGAAACTGAGGGAGAGAGGCTAGAGAGAGCTAAGAGGGTAAAGGGTGGAAGGTCTAAGAGTAGTACTACTAGGTGATCATACAAGTGCTACTAAGGGAAAATTTGTAGATGGAATACCTCAAAAAGGGTTAGAAACCATGCAGCTGAAGCTCTGAATGCAGCAAACCTGTATCTAGACTATGCTACTCAATTTAAGGTTAAGAACACGGTAAAATACTTATAACGAAGCACAGATTAACCACTTACATTTGAAAGAACAGAATTCACAGTATGAAAAAATACTGTTAAACAGTAACAAAATGCAGTAAAATGCAGTTAAACAGTAATGAATTGCAGTATATATGAATGAAATTTAGTTAATCAGTAAAGTTCTTTAAAACATTATCTCACAATCACAACGGTAAAAGACAGCTCAAATAAAGCAGCAGTTCTCTAGAATACTGTCATCAATTTAATAAGGCTACCGATAAGCAGTAATAAATGTGGCAAACTAAGTGCAGTTGAAGTCCTAAGCACAAGCAGCAAAATGAAGTAGGAAGAGGCACAGTTTATTTTTAGTTTTTTTTTTTTTTTTTTTTTTTAGTAGAAAGTGAAGAGACAGAAGATAATTCAAGGTTGAGAGGCTAAAAGTGTCGGCCTTCACAACTTATCTCATTGTACACAGTAGAATGAGCTGATGTAATAGGATAGGGGAATGTTCAATATCAAATTTATAGTAGAGACGGGAAACACAAAGCCACCAAGCTTTAATACCACAACAGCAGCTGTGTGGATGGTTGGGTGGGATACACAAGATCAGAACAGAGATAAGGATTGAATTCACTAAGTCTAAAAAACAGTTGCACAATTCAAACAGATATGCAACAAATGTTTTAGTAAAACAGGAGTGCAGAAAACAGTTGAAAATAAGCACTTATCTTTTTCCAGTCTCACAGCAGAGCAACAGCAGAAGGCTATCTCACTGCAGCTTTGAACAAACATGCACAAACTGGTTTAAACACTGGTTATTTAAGGATGAGAAACAGAAACCAGCCAAATTATCCAATCAAAAAAAAAACAACCTTGCAGTAATGCCTCTAACTAGATCAGACCAGATTGAATTCCCCCTCCAACAAAGAAACAGCTAGGCCTCTCTAGACAAAAGATTTCACTACAAGCTCCAAAGGTCACAAACAGTAATAGCTATTCATCTCTATGCTAGTGTTTTTCAAGTACAGCAACAAGTAAAAAGAACAGACAAACAAAAAGGAGACAAAGATCAGAACAGAGGTAAGGACTAAATTCACTAAGTCTAAAGACACTTGCACAGTTAGGCTGATTGCTACAGCTTTCTTTATTCATAGACTGTTAAAACCATCACATTTTACAAACGTACACAAATACACTTTCTCCTCATGGATATCTCCTACCCATTGATTTTAATTTTCATTTAAATGCTAATCTAGCAGTAACATTTAATGCTTGAGTGAACATATATTTTTGTATCAATTTGCCTGCACACAGCCCTTAAAATGCAGTAGATACAATCTGCTGCTCCAAATACTATAATCAGGTACATTTAAGAGGAATGCAGAAGAGGTGTGAGAAAGCCAGAGAAGACTGTCCCAAAAATCTGCTCCACGTATGCAGATTATGCCACCTAAAGATAATGCAGCTCCGCAATATTCCATTTAAATGAAATGCATCATTATTCAAGGAGAATCTGAATGCACATTATTGGAACATGATATGAGAGCTGTCTGAATCAACAAGGGTGAGACAATAGGAAAAAAGAAGGGGAGATCATTCCAGACTTCTGCCTGACAAATGGGTGGGTGATGACCAACGCATGGTTCAACAAGACAGACATTCACAAGATCACATACAAGAGTGGTCAACATGCAACTTAGGTAGACTTCTTCCTAGTAAGGAAAGTGCATTGTGGTAGAGTCAGCGATTTCAATGTCATCCCCAGTGAAACAGTCAGTACACAGTGTGAAGAAATTAGACACTGTTATTTGTGCTAGAATGTCTTGCTGAGTTTTTGTACATAATTTCAGATTAACCTGTGTATTATTATGCCAGCATGACTAGATATGATATTGTAAATAAGTTCTTACATGTTGACATGATCTGTTTGAAAAGAATGTTTTAAAGACTTGAACAGTGTCCTTTATATTTCTAACTGTGCAGGTTTGTGAAGAGAGATTCTAAAGGCAAACTGTCTCAGATTCATCTGATCAGCAGATGATGTCATCAGAATGTTGACAACTGTTATGTGTTACTGTTAGAAACTGAAAGACAGGAAGAAACTTTTAGAAAACAGCTGTTGGTTGAAATATGAAATGAAAATTAGAATTGGAACAGTTGACAGGCTAGTCTATAAAAGAGCCTGCTGGTGTCAGTTATAGCTGACCAGTTGAACTGTGCAGTGGATACCCAAAAAAGGACTCACCAATGATTGTAAGCCTGTCTTTGCTCTGTTGTAGTAATTTAGTTTAGATCAGGGACAGTGTTCTTTAGTTAGTTACAAAATTATAACTAATCAGCTAAATCAGTTAGAGCTTTTCTGAATGTTGGCTCTCTGTCCCATAGTATTGATTTCATTTTCCTGGTGACTGAGTTATGTTTGTTTATTGGAAATTACTGTTTTATATTTTTAATAATTTTGCTCAATATTAAATATTTTTTATTAACTTACATTATGGCTGGACAATCAATGTTTTTCTCTAGTGATTTGAGAGTGCATATACTTGCCTTGATACCTTCCCAGGCAACTCTGAAAGCCTGGCTGCTTAGGTCATTTGCTATTACTTGTTTCAATATTTAATTTTCATAATTAGGCACTCCTTTAGAAGGCCATGAAGACACTCTGATTGTTGGCAGCATTACTGCATTATTTTGTGGAAGGGACAAAGCTGGAAATCTGTGTCAGGCTTTCCCAGAAGTGTTTGGATATTTGAAATGTAATTTCTTTAAGTGTGAGTACATCGGAGGTCTTACATTGTGTACATTGCTCTGAAGTGTGTAATAAGGAGTTACATTAGGGGTGGATAGAAGTATATAGTCCAGTCCCAGGGTATAGAGTGTATTCCTGCTGTGCTCTTATGGGAAAACTGTAAATTACTACTCCTGTTTATGTGACAGTCTCACATTGGAGTCAGTAGTGAGGATTGAAGCTCCTTAATTACTGAGCCAGGATAGTAAGGGACAACACATTATTTGGTGGCAGTTCGGTAGTATTATCTGGACTTCATACACAGCATAAACCAGAGAGGGCAAGGTCAACAGATACTAGGCTGAAGACCTGGAAGTTAACTAGAGAGAAAGCACAAGAGTTCAAGGAAATATTCAGGGCTCTATTTCTTCAGGAAGAAGAGGAAATAGATGGAAATGAAGAAGAATGTCAGCTTGTCAAAACAGCATGTGTGAGGACTATAGAACAGATATGTAGCGGAGCCAGATATGGAAATAAGGTACATAAAGAGAGTTGGTGGTAGCAAAATGCAGAAGTTCAAAAAGTCATTAGAAGAAAGAAGGAGTGCAGGGAAAAAGTGGCAGACAGAAAAGATGGACCTGGCTAAGAGGCAATATTGGTTGGCTAACTGAGCAATTACAATAGCAAAAAACAAGGCATTAGGGGCACTCGACCTGCTTCTGGATAGTGACTCAGCAGATGGCACAAATATAGTCTGTCAAGTTGCAAGACACAGACAAAGATAAAGAAGATAGTCATTAGACACACTTCATAAGGGATAGTAGCAACAATCTGCTCATCAGTACACAGGACATCAGAAGCAGATGAAAAGAGTATTTACATCAGCTTTTGAATGAAGAAAACTTCAACAGAAGCTGTACTGCCCCAGGCACATCCTACAATGAGACAGGGAGAGGAGCCCATCCTAGAAGAAGTAAGAATAGCACTCAGGAGGATGAAGTCAGGGAAAGCACTAGGGTCAGATGAGGTCACAACAGATATGATCAAGATGTTGGGTGAGTTAGGGGAGAAATAGCTCTTGAAAGTAGTCATAGCAGTGTGGACAGAAAGGCATATCCCAGATGACTGGAGAATACAAATTCTAGTTTCAGTGTATAAGAGCAAAAGAGGCATTACTGCTGTGGGCACTATGGGGTATCCAAACTCCTGATACATTGCATGAAAGTTAAGGAAAGGATGACTGATAAATGAATATGAAGTGTAGTAGAATGTCAGATGGGAAACGAGCAGTTCAGATTCAGATCTGGATGCTGCACAACTGCATGATGCTTGCAGTGAGGCATATAATTGAGAAGAAACTAAAAATATTGAAAGAGTTCAAATGGGCCTTCCTTGACTTGGAAAAAGCATTTCACATGGTCCAAAGAAAGATGATTGGGGCAGTCCTGTGATAATTTAAAGTCACAGAAACATAGGGAGAATTAGTGCAGACTATGTGCAAGGAACCGATGACACAGGTACAGTGTTAAGACTCACAGAGGGGTTTCTAGTGGACGCTGGAGTGCATCAGACTTTGGATCTGAGCCCATTACTGCTCAAACTGGTGTTGGACTGTATTAGCAAACAGGTCAGATGGGACAGATCATCAAATATACAGGCAGACTCTGAGGAAGAGCTTTACCAAATGATAGGGGAATAGAATGCAAAACTGAAAGCGCATGGAATGAAACAGAGTACAAATAAGGCAGTTGTAATGGCAGCAAATGGGGTAAATTAGAAGAATCTGTCAAATGAGCTAGAAGGGAAATACAGGAACAGCTTCAAATATCTGGGAGGGGTGCTTGAGAAGAAGCATGAGGGGAAGTGTGAATGAGGAGGCCAAAGCTAGAATCAGAGGGCTGTGGCCATCTGCGACAGAGTGTCAGGGGTTATGCATGACAGAAGAATGCAAAAGAAGCTGACTGGTAAGGTGTAGAAAACAGAGGTGAGACAAGTGCTACATTATGGTATAGAAACCTCCTCAATGATGGCAGAGCAGTTGAGGAAGATAGAGGCGATGGATATCAAGAGACTAGAATAGGTGGTAGGATGCACACTGTGGATCAGACAAAGAAATTAAGACATCAAAAGAGAAGCCCAAGTTACACCAATTGCAGAGAAGGTCAAAGAGAACAGATTACTGTGGTTCAAGCACGTGCAGAAAAGCAGAAGACAATCTAGTGAAGAAGATATTGGATAGACAGGAAGAATGCAAGAGAAAATTAAAACATCCAGGAAAAAAGATGTCTGGATTGTGTGAGGGAAGACCCATGGCAGTCAGACTTGAGTGTTAAAGAAGGTAGGAGAGTGTGGCACTGAAATAAGAGAAATCTCATTAACAACTAATGTATACATTGTACATTGCACTCTGATTGATTGTACGTTGCACTGTGCTTGCTCACTACAACATATATGCATTTTTTTCTATTCACCAGTCTGAACTACTTGGTTATTGCTTATATTTCTATATTCTTATTTGTGAAATGTTTTGTATTTCAGCCAGACTGATCCTGAAATTGGTTACTATTGTTCAGTGCACTACCCGGGTAAACAAATGTAAATAAATAAATAAATAGATTGATCAATAAATGGCAACAGCTGATATGTCACCATAACCCAATGTAAAAAATGGGAAAAGGGGGCTTGATAATGATAATGATTTATTCAAGGAGAAAATGAAGGTCCATGAACTGATCCAACACTGACCAAGAGGAGTTTACATGGGGAGAAGAAGTAAATGATTAGCAGCAATCTCTGTCATTTGGTGACATAAGCAAATAAAGATGACAACAACATGGAGGACATAGGTACTCCTACAACAGCAGAAGTCACTGTTTGCATATATTTTAATGACCCTCATTTTTATTATTCTTCATAAACATTATGATTTATATACATTTTGAATGGATGCAGCAAGTGAGAAATCTCAGCAACAATAATAAACTAATCTAGATAATAATCTAGGACTTTAAATTACAGCAGTTATGCTTATTGTCCAGGGAAAATGGCCACCTTAAAAAAGTCCAGCTATACTCTGTCGCATATCATCTACTCAGAGGCGATCTCTGCTTAACATACAAAGCCATGTCAAACCCAGAACTGTTGGACATGCTACACTTAAAGAAATCCCAATTCCTCAGAGCCACACGCTCCAGGGATATAAACCTTGTCATCACAATAAACAAAATATGCTGGAGGGATAGGTTCCTGACCCAGAAACTCCCCAGACTCTGGAATAGACTGCCCATACATGTCAAGCACAGCGCCTCCTTGGCCCTCTTCAAAAGGAACCTTGACAATTGGATGGGAGAAAGGAAATTCACCCCGGGGATCACGTCAGTCGCCTTGCTAGACAGGGATCCAGGGAAGTAAATAGTGTGGGGAGAAATAGCCAGGGAATTGCTATGGCTAGGCTTGTATAGGCCCTAGGGCCGATAGCCTAGTACCAACCTATGAGCCTATGAACCTATGAGAAAGCAACATATTACCAACAACATTAATCATCTGGTTAAAAATATCCCTGGAAAAAGAACAGCAAAAGATCATTTGGGCAAGCACATTTTGAAAACATAATACAGTCATGAAGTGCAAACAGCATAGATGTTGCTATACAAAACTTAACTTTTAATCCCCCCACTGGACAAGCTAAATATACTCTTGGATTCCTTTTTACAACATATTAGACTAAGGTGTTTTTTTTCACAGTCTCTTAAAAGCAATTTCTGCAAATATTTCTAAGTTAAAAATACTTTTGCAATGAAGCCATACCACAGTTTTAGAGGAATTCCTTCTTTTAGGCTAAAGTTTGGTAGCAAAAAAACAAAAATGAATCCATGCTGGGATTAGGCATAGTTGACAGATTACTTTAATCACATGATATTCCATCAGTATCTTGAACAAACAGACCATTTGCAGCCTTCTTTATTCTTAATAACTGTCAGTTAGCTAAAGTATTTAGCAAAAAAGTTCCATATTGGATGAAAAGAGATGCGATACTACAAATGAGAAGTAAGCCAGCAACTGAATCTGTACTGTACAGTACACATTCGGGTAATGATAACTTATGTCTCAGTGCTAATTTGTGGGATCTATACCGTACAGCACACATTCGGGTAATGATGACTTATGTCTCAGTGCTAATTTGTGGGAGTCCAGAAGGCACTGTGCAGCAACATAAATTACTGATGTGTAAATTTAGAATAAGATAAGCATTTATAGACATTATTCTAGATAAAGAGGTAATCGAAATATTGATCGCATGCAACTGCTTAGATCTGTAATGAGAAATGTGAAACTTTGAATAGTAAGAAGAACTTGAAACTCAATGATACAAAACAGAAGTTTCTTTTTTTTCAGGGGATAATCAAGCCAAGAGGAGATAAGCTGCCATTCATGAATATCATGGTGAAAAACTTCAGAATGTTTGGAAACATATATTTGAATTACATTTAACCAGAATGCATACACATTTATTCACAATGATTCAGACCAATAACTCCAAATACCAAAGTACCAAGCAGTCTGAGAAAGATTTTATTTTATAAACCTCCCTTGTTTATTGTCTTGTACTTTTGTGACTTTAAGGGGGGGGGGGGCATATGTACAGGAACTTCATTGCTGGCTGTGCAATTGCTGAGCTGTTTAAATAATACCTCAGCAAGTTGCCATGAGGTTAGTTCTGCTGAATATTTTATTTTATAAGCCTTGCTTTTTATTTTCTTGTACCACAAAGACTTTGAGGGAGATGAACAGGAACTTCATTACTTCATTAGTGGCTGTGGGATTGCTGAGCTATTTAAATAATACCTTAGCAACTGTCTGCAAGCTAAACAGCTGCTCATCATGCAAGTGATATGAAGCCATGTCCTGCATCATAACTCAACATGTGCGACAACCACAGGTGGTACAGGGTGCAGAGGAAACTTGGATTTTTATTTTGTAAGTTTGTCTACTTTAATTTTTAAATGGATAGGCTTGCTAACTTGTTCATAGGTTCATAGGTTCATACTAGGCTATCTGCCCTAGGGCATTTATAAGCCTAGCCAGAGTGTGTTTGGCTTTCGCCACCCATTTTAAATGAATTTTGCTATGCCATTTTTCGAGGTTAGTATACTGTGCCTCTGTCAAACAGTGACACAGAAGTGATACCCGGGGTAAACCTACGATCTCCCATCCACTCATCAAGATTACTCTTGAAGAGAGTCAATAAGGGACTCTGCCTAATCTGGACTGGGATTTTATTCCAGAGTGAAGGGAGCCTCTGGGTTATGAATCTGTCCCTCCAGCATGTCCTATTTATTTCAGTGCTGAGGTTCAAGTCTCTCGAGCGCGTAGCTCGATGGGATTTGGATTTTCTGAGGTGCAGCATGTCCATTAATTCCGGGTTGGACATGGCTTTATATGTCAGGCACAGATCGCCTCTGAGCAGGCGGTGTGCCACTGAGTAGAGCTGGAGTTTCTTTAACCGGGCAGCATATGGCATCTGTTGGAGCCATTTGATCCTCTTGGTGAGGTACTTTTGGGGTCTTTCCAGTTGCTGCAGGTGTCTGGTAAGGTACATCCCAAAAGGGGCATTGTACTCAATTATGGGCCTGATGAGGGATGAGTAAAGAGGCACGATGACCTCCCCTGATCTAGATGTGAATCCCTTCATGATTAGGTGGGCTATATAAAATGTTTTTCTAACCACTTTGGCCACGGGGTTTTCAAATGAGATATTGCTATCAACTTGGGTCCCCAGATCCCTAATTATTTCTTCCATACTTAATGGATTACCACCTATGTGGTAATTTGTGGGCACTTTGTTTTTGCCAAAGGGGATGACTATACACTTTTTGGTGTTTAGCTTGATCCATGGCTCTGGCACCAGTTGTCTGTTTCTATGAGACCCTTTTGTAGGATGCTTGTGTCGGCTGGAGAGTCGATTATGGCGCCTAGTTTGCAGTCATCTGCGAACTTGGTCAGCCACAGTCCTTCCATGTTGGCCTGTACCTCCGAAAAATATATACCGAACAAGAGAGGTCCCAGGACTGAGCCTTGTGGGGTGCCACTTGTAACTGGTTTGGAGTCTGACATGGCTCCAGCAATTCGAACCATGTGGGTTCTGTCTTTGAGCTAGTTTGCAACCCATCTAGTGACATAGGGGTTTATATTTAAGCTGGTGAGCTTATCTATAATGCCTGAGTGGGATATTGTATCGAAGGCTTTTGTGAGGTCCAGGTAGGCCTCATCAATGACATTGGTAACTGTTTCAAAAAAATCGACCAGGTTTAAGAGGCAGGATCTGCCCTTAACAAAGCCGAACTGGGTAGGATCCGTGTCTGTAGGTCCCCAATATCTTTATTTATGAGGTCCATGATGATCCTTTCCATAGCTTTGCAGACCAAGCTAGTCAGGCTTATGGGGTGATAGTTTCCAGGATCCGTTGAGGCACCACCTTTCTGGAGAGGGACAACTGTTGCTGTACGCCACTCTTTGGGTACATATCCTGTAGTAAGGCTGAAATTGAACAGTAGTTTTATGTTTGGGTTTAGCTCTTCTTGGAGTTCATGTAGGACGCAGCCCGGGACACCGTCTGGTCCCATTGATGCTGTGTTTTTTGCTTTGGAGAGGGAGGCTCTTACCTGAGCATCTGAGATGTCAGGGGGGAAGCACTCTGCTGGGATAGATATTTGCCCTTTTGGTGGGGAGGGGGGGGTAGAAGTTTGCACTGAACCTGTCAGCTAGGATGTTGGCAATGTCTGTGGGTTCAGTGTATTTTTTGTCATTTTGGACTAATTCTGAGCATATCTGGGAATTCCCACCCAGGTTCCTAACATAACTAAAGAAAGCCTTGTGATTATTCTTAGTGTCCTGTGCAATTCTTCTCTCGAAGCTGGCCTTAGACGATTTTATGAGTGCCCGTAGTTTTTTGCTAATACTGATCAGAGATGCCTTCCCTTTTTGGGATTTTGCTCTATCATGTAGTAGCTTCTTCCTTCTATTGTATAGTTTGTTTATGGCTGGAGTCCACCAGACAGGACGCCTGCCTTTGGAGGATTGGGTCTTGGTTTTATTTGGGATTGCATGATCCATGCATTCCTGAAGGTGTTCATAGAATACGTTTATATAGGATTCTGCGGTCTGGGCCGTATTTTCCACAGGCCCAGGGGCTTTGAAGGATTCCACCTCAGTTTTGAGGAGTGTGAAATTTGCTTTAGAGAAGTTTTTCACTGTGGTTTTCTGGGCAGGGGGTGGGGTCGGGATGTGAATATCCAGTGAGATTAGTTTATGGTCTGTTCTTACCAGTGAGGGATACACTTCTGGTCTGGAGCATAGAGCCCCCATGATGGTGATGATCAGGTCCAGTATGTTTTCCCCTCTTGTGGGAGTGGTAACAAGTTGTTCCATAACATTTGAGTTTATAAATTCTAGGAACCTTTGGGCTAGGGTGTTGGAGCTAGAGTAATGCTCCCAGTCTATGTTTGGGTAGTTGAAGTCGCCCAATATAATGGTGTTTGGTGAGACCTTCATATTTTCCAGTGTTCTCAGGAAGGCTGAGTGGGGTTCCTGGGTTTGGGAGGGTGGTCAAACTGGAAGGCAGTTTTACCCACTGTTAGTTGTACATGGATAGTCTCTGATGCTTCGTGCTGTGCCACCAACCTGGAGGTGTGGGTATCTTTGACGAATATTGATACTCCCCCTCCTTTTGTGGTTCGGTCCATGTTTTGGGGCCAAAAAGCATGGTATGAGGTATAACCTGGTAGTGCTGGGGTGCTCTCGGGAGCCTTGAACCAGGTTTCTGTTACTGCACAGATATCGATGTTCTCCATGCTAAGGAGAGTTTCGAGTGCATGCATCTTGAGGTTTAGACTTCTGGCATTGAGTAGCATTACTCTTAGTTTCTTATCCCTTGTGATACCTATGGAGGTGGGTTTGTCTTTTGAGCCTTGCCTAAAAGGCACTATGGGGTGGCAAGAGCCTTTGCCAATATCCGAAAGCCCAGGGGTGACAGGTGCAAGCTGTCCCTAGTGAAGCATCATGGCTTGTCGAGCATGTCATCCCAGGCTGACAGGCATTGGATCCCCTTTGAATGACACCAATACTTAAGCCAATTGTTGAAATTGATCATCTTGTCTTCATATTGTGGCATCATTCTTGGTGAAAGTAAGATGCTACTCAAGGTCAGGGTCATACCGGCCTGGGCTACATGCTCAGAGAGCTCCTGTATGTCTCTTTTCATGTAGTCCAGGAAGGTACATCTCAGGTCATTCACACCAGCATGGACAATGACTGAGTCATATTTGTACTTGCCTTGGAGTGACCTGAGTGTTTGTGTTATGTGGCGGATCCTAGCGCCTGACAGGCAGCTCACCATGACCTTCTCCTTGTTCAGCCTGGTGAGCAGGACGTCAGTGTGCCTGACGATAGAGTCACCTATTACAAGTGTATCAGGTGTGTTGTTTAGCCTTAAGGGCTGTGACTGTTCAGCACACTGGCTTTGTGAGCTATGTGTTGCACATGTTTTGTTTTGGGGTAGAGGTTGCTTGGGTGTCTGCTTTGGAGGTCTCTGCTGCTTAGGCAGATTTTTATTTAGAGCCTCCGAGTATGTTTTGTGTGTTTATGTGTTTGGTTTGCTGTCGTGGTAGGTCTATGCGAGACTGGAATTGTAGTGAGTGTGGTTTCCTTCTCCTCCTGACTGGTTACACCAGTACTGAGTTGAGAGAGCTTAGCCTCCAGTTTGGCTATATGGTTGCATCTCTCACATGTGTTGGAATTTGTTGGGAGGAGGAGAGGGTTGTCTGTGTACATGAGGCAGTTGTAACATTGCCTCAAGATTCCCAGATTCACCAGCTGGACCGGAGAGGAGATTGACAACTGACCTTTGGACATGCTAGAATAGTACTGGGAATTCCTTTATAATTGAAAAAAAGGGCCAATGGGGAACAAGGTACTCAAGGGGAGTTGTGTGGTTGCCTTCACTGTTAGAGAAGAAAAAGCACTTTTGAAGTGCTATTGTTGTCATATGTACAGCACTATGGCACAAAATGTGATAGACTGGGAAACTAAAAAATGTGTGAAATGCATAAAGCTTAAGGACCTGTCCACTGAGGTAGACAATTTAAGAGGAGATAATTCACCATCAGAGGATAACAGCAATTTCTTGAATATTGTTAGTCCTAATACCAAATATAATGGTTTAAATGAAAAAGAGTGTTAATTACTTGATAAAATCTCCTCTACTCCACATGTACAACACAGTTAAAAGTATAACTGAGTGTTTTAAAAACAAGGTCAATGTATGTTTCTCAGAGCTCTTCCCTTCAGCAGCTCCATCAGACTGCCAATTTACTAAAGCTCTATTGTTCAATAAATAGTTAAGTAATTTTTGTATTCAACAGGACATTGATTTTATTGGTACTTGAGAAAAGTTTAAAAACAATGAAACTTTATTTCAGGATGACTGCTTTCATCTTAAATTTTCAGGGGTAAGCTCTTTGGTAGGAAACTAGCTGGCACAGTAAAACATTTTTGGACTTTACTCAGGCCCTATGACTAGTGACAACCATGGACGACAATTTCCACAATAAAGGTGTAGTAAAGATTAATGAATTAACATTGATAAGTTTTGGATGTTATTATGATTTAATAGTTTTCACTGAAGAATGAAATGGAGAATGTCTGCAATTACAGGGATATCAGTCTCTTACTTGTCTGAGGATAATAGATTTGGAGGTGCTGTGGTGGTTTTTGCTGCAAACTGGATACATTTTAGGGTGATGGAACTTAATCATAATCTGGAATTACTATTGTTAGAAGTATTAGCTAATGGAACTGTTTTTTTTATTAAATGTGTTAGTTAGCTAGTTAGTTAGTTAGTTAGTTAGTTAGTTAGTTAGTTAGTTAGTTAGTTAGTTAGTTAGTTATAAGAATCCTTCTTTGTCTGGTGTGGAAAGCTTAAGTGAGTTTATGAAAGATGCTAACCTGATTATATTAGGTGATTTTAACTTCTCAAAGATTAGTTGGGATTCTCAAACACTCTTCTCATCCAATCTGGAACTTGTTTGCTAAATAATTTAGCTACTTGACAGTTATTAAGAATAAAGAAGGCTGCAAATGGTCTGAATTAGAAGATGAGTTTTATGATTTCTGCATGTTCCACAATTTAACTAAAATAATAACCTTTCATACTACATCTAACAATATTTTTAATCTTTGACCAGCTCTTGTTCCACACAGAATCCAGGTAGGTCAGCTCTGTCCACTGGGAATTTCTGATCATGTAGCTTTTGATTTCAAATACTATCCAAAGATGTTTGTAAACAACATTTAAAGACTGTTTTTGAAAAGTCCAAGATTTTTGACTTGAATTTAATTAATAGTGTTAATTCTTTCTATGTGAGAAAGATAAATATTTACAAAAGAGGCAGAACTTTGAAAACATTTGTAGTGTCCATTTAAGTAGGTATAGAAAAGTGATAACTAAGAGTTCATTGAGGTATATCCCACCATGGTCAAACATAATGCCTACTAATTTTTTTCAAAAAGAAGAATAAGAAAGACGTTGATCTTTGGAAGAAGCAGAAGAGTAATAGTACAAAAAGAGCTTACAACTTTGTGAACGGAGGACTGAAGGTGTTACTGTAACAAGTTTAAACATACATTTGAACGGAATGAATGTATAGATGTATAGGATGAAAGAGTAATATATATATATATATATATATATATATATATATATATATATATATATATATATATAGGATGAAAGATGTATAGGTGTATTTTTCATAAGCAATTTAAATTATTATGTTAAATGCAATAGAAATGTAAAGGGTTGCACTTTAAAAGTTTTTTGATGCACTTTAAATGTTTCTGAAGCATTTTAAATGCCCTGGATGCACTTTAAAAATCTTTTTTGACTCACTGATTAATTAATTAATTAATTTATCAATTATTACATAATTGAATTGAATAATGATTGCAGTGAAATGTATATAAACTATACCATCCTTGTGAGTAATTATTCCCTGGAAAGCTTGATGCCGAAGTACTAGGAGCACAGTAAATGTGGATGGTGACCATTTCTCCAGTTGTCAGTGTGTTTTTTGTCTTTGGTGAGTTGATTCTTGGAGTGGAGTGGTGTTTTTTGGAGCTTTTTGACAGTATGTCGGTCACTGGAGCTTGGGTTGGTGGAGACATATCTAATTTTATGTCCAATTCAGTAACCACCTTTCTTTCCTGTACAGAAATGTAGAAAGAAAGGGATGAGAAGGTGGCTGCTTTGGATTTGTGGTCTAGCAATGGACTGGGGGATCAGCAGGCAACCAGGTATGAGAGACTAGAATGTTTGCTTGTAAAGGAGGTATCTTTATATTATGATACCCAGTTGCTGGAGAAATATATCAGTTTGAATTTAACCCCTTGGGGTTTAAGGGTGGACAAATTCCCAGCTTCTGAATTTTCTGAAGCTGAAGCTGATTTATTCAAAGAGTGGAAGAATATCTCTCTACAGTGTACTTTAGGGTGGCTCAAAGTGTTTGTTAAATGTAACAACAGACTGCGTGAACAAGTAAGAAGTTAAATTTTGGAGCTGTAGGACGAGCTTAAGGGTGAAACGACAACTGCCGTATTTAACAACAGAATGAAGGACATTCATGTGAGAGTGGGCAAAGCTGAGGCTGAAATCCTGGAAAGAAAATGCAGTAAGCTTGAGAGAGAGATGACCAGGATTACAGAAACAGCCTCATTTTTCAGCGGCAGAGAAAACCGAGGCAGATCAGATCCACCTTAAGCAATATGGCTATGAGGTCTTGGAGCATGCGAGAGTCATCCTTTTCATCCACAGAAGCAAGCAGCAGCATCAACAGCAGGAAAAGTGTATCATTTGAGGAATTAAATGAAGGAGACGTTCAACAGGGCAAGCAGAGCAGCGGTCAAAGAGTGAGTCCACAGCAGTCAAAAAGCAAGCACAACCGGAGGTGGCAGAACAAGAAGAAATGAAGAAAATCAGAGGAAATTTTGGACTTAATATTACTGGTGATGTTTGTGTTGCATGTAATGAGGAACTTAACAACAGGTATGTCTTGAACAATGTGAATAATTTATATTCAGTGAGTCAAAGTGAAATGTTGAACATTATTAATTTATCAGATTTGCAGTTAGATGATAATATGCATAGTCTACTTTCGAAAGGAATGAAATTTGTGCCAACATATTTTCCAGCCTTGGCAGACATAATGCTAGAAATATGTGCTTTTTCTCGTAAACTGCATTTGAAGGCATTTTTTTCTAAAACAAATTTTGAAAATGTAAATGGTAATGCAATATGTAGCATGGATGAAGATGAGAAATCACTGCTAGATTTGTCACTGCATGAAAATGAGTTAGTGGATATTTCTGCTTATGAACAAGAGCTTGAAAACAACAGGGATTGCGTTGGTGATGTTTTGTCATATAACACTGGGTATGGAAAATTTAGCATTCCTAAGGTGCCTTATGTTAGTACTTTTCATCTGCCTAGAACTGTCTCAGCCATAATAAATTTTGAGAAGGTGTTATACAAACAGTTGCAAGTTGAATATAAGAAGTTTTATGACAGTTATAAGCCCCATAATTTGAAAAAGCATGAACATAATGCATTAAGGCAGTTAAGAAGTTTGAGTAAAGATTATGTTTTTGCACAAGCAGATAAGGGGGTTAACTGGGTAATAATGTCTAGAGTGAAATATAACAACATGGTGAAGGAATTATTGCAGGAAGTTGGTTTTTATGAACAGGTGCAGTCAAATGTTCTGGATGCATATAATATTTTATTGCTGGAATTACTCGAAAAGAGTAAAAGACTGGGATTTTTTTCCTCCATTGATGCTAAAAAGTTGCATGTAAAATATCCTAGAATGGCTACATTTTATGCCATTCCCAAGGTACATAAGAACTTGGCAAATCCTCCTGAAAGGTACATAGTGTCGGGGTGGGGGGATATCTCCAGAATATTGGTATTTTTCTGGATGCACGGCTGAAAGAACATTTGAAGTGAGTCCCCTCACATATCAAGAATGGTAAAGAACTTACAGACACTTTGGGAGGTACTGAGTGGCAGGAGGATTTTTTCTTGGCAACCATTGATGTCAAGTCCTTGTGTACCAACATTTCTTATCAATGGGGTCTAGAAGCTGTAGCTAGACTATTGGGGGAAGGTCCCAGGACAAGTTATATTTTACAGCTGTTGGAGTTTGCACTGGCACATAATGTATTTTTCTACAAAAAACAGGAACTGCTATGGGGGCATCTTTTGCCCCATCATATACCATAATTTTCATGTTTTTTTTTGAGGAGAGCTATGTTTATAGGAACACATATTTTTTTGAAAATGTTATAGTTTTTAAACGCTATATTGATGATTTGTTTTTTATATGTAGAGGGGAGATTGGTCTTTTTGAACAGTTCATGGTGGAACTGAATCAGAATGAGTACGGCATCACAGTATCCTATCAAACTCATAGACATCAGATGGGTCTACCTGATTACGCTGAAAGCTGAGAAGAATGACAGTGAGATAACTGACACTGCAAGATCAACAACAGAGAAGACCGACAGTTGAGAATCCAGATGCTGAGAACACCATGTTACGGTAAGTGTGCGATAGAGATGGATATTAGGGTCAGGGTGTGGGTAAGCTAAGTGTGTGATAGTGACAGACGTTAGGGTAGGGTGCGGGTGAGGTAAGTGTGTGATAGTGACGGACATTAGGTTCAGGGGCGGGTTAAGTGAGTTAGGGTTAGGGTGCGGGTAAGGTAAGTGTGCGACAGTGACAGACTTAAGGGTTAGGGTTTGGGTTAAGGTTAGTGCATATATAGTTGTGTATGTAAGGTTTAGTGTAGGTTTGTAAGGTTTTTGGTGTGCTTGTGTTGTGTGTGTGCTTTTCGGGAAAGTTATTTGTTTTGTTGATTGTCGGGATTGTGGTTTGTCGGGCATGTGAAGTTTCATGTTTTTGAACATTCGGTTTTGTCGTGTCGGTTATTTCGTTGGTGTTTTGGCGTGTCAGTGTTATCAGGTAGACCCCATCAGATACAATTCCTAGATTTGGAGTTTTTTGTGGATAAGGATAAGTTCGTGTCTTTCAGACCATTTTATAAGGAAGCAGCGGCCAATAACTTTTTGAGTGCAGATAATATGCATCTAGGACATTTACTTGACTCTCTCCCTTATGGAGAATTTAAGGGCATCAGTGACAATGTTTATGATAGAACCACATTAACATTGTCAGATGTAAATTGGCGAAGAGAGGGTATTCTAGTCAGGTTCTAAATTGGGCTGAGGAAAAAGTGAGAAAGCAAATTGCTGGTCGGAGAGCATGGAGTTATGCAACACATCATGGGTGTGGAGATTATCATAAAGTGTCCGAGGATGTCATATTTTTTGTCAACAGATTTTCCCCTTTTTCAGCTACGTTGAAGGCATTAGTGTACAGGTTTTGGCCTATTATTCAGCAGGATGATGAAGTGGGCAACATTTTCAAGGGCAAAGTTATTTTTTTCTCATAGTAGATTTCATAATTTGAAGGAACTATTGAATAGTGGGGCAAGTAGTAGAATGGGAATCAGTTCCAACACAGTAGGCACCTTTAGATGTGGAAGGTGCAAGGTGTGTGATAAAGCTGGGAACATTTCAGGTACTTTGATTAATGGAAAGAAGTTTACTGCCCTGGGATCTTATAACTGCAGTACTAGTGGCGTTGTTTATGCCATTGGATGTGATTGTTTACCTGTAAAGTGGTATATAGGCCAAACCAGAAGAATGGTGAAAAGAAGAATTATGGAGCATTTGGGGGACGTGAGGCATGTTAGGCTTAATAATCCAGTAGCCCAGCATTTCCATGCTGTTCACAATGGTAAAACTAGTAGTTTATTTTTTTCTGTTTTAAACAAACCTTATGCAGTTCAAGGCATGGAATATGTATGCATCTTGTTAAGGATGGAATGTAGATATATTATTAATTTTGGAACCTTGTGGCCCTATGGGTTTAATATGGAGTTAGATTTACATGTGTAGGATAACATTTTTTTATCATGTATCATTCTAATAGATGTATAGATGTATAGGATGAAAAAGTAATATATATATATATATATATATATATATATATATATATATATATATATATATATATAGGATGAAATATTTTAGTGTTTGTTAATCTAAAGATGTATAGGTGTATTTTGCATGAGCACTTTAAATTATTATGTTAAATGCAATAGAAATGTAAAGGGTTGCACCTTAAAAGTATTTTGATGCACTTTAAATGTTTCTGAAGCATTTTAAATGCCCTGGATGCACTTTGATTAATTAATTAATTAATTTATTTATTTATCAATTATTACATAATTGAATTGAATAATGATTCAATGATAATTAAAATTATAATACATAATTGAATTGAATAATGATTGCAGTGAAATGTATATAAACTATACCATCCTTGTGAGTAATTATTCCCTGGAAGGCTTGATGCCAAAGTACTTGGAGCACAGTTAATGTGGATGGTGACCATTTTCCAGTTGTCAGTGTGTTTTTTGTCTTTAATGAATGTTTTACCAAGAAATTTTGCTCATGAGTCAGACACTTAGGTAAATAGGATAATGCTCTTGGCCCTATAACTATTAATGGTCAACCATGGTCAACCACTCTCTCTTAATTAACATTCTTGAATCTCTCTCTTGTGATAACCTAGCCATTAATTGGTTTAGATCTTACCTTAGCAACAGACAACAAGCAGTTCTATGGAAAAACCACATCTCTTCACTTTTGCCTATTTCCATCGGAGTTCCTCAGGGCTCCATTCTTGGTCCACTTCTCTTCTCCCTCTTCATTAATGATCTTCAGTCTGCAATCCCTCAAGCAACCTGCATTCAATACGCAGACGACTCGACCCTTATTTGTTCTGCACCATCCACTACAGAACTGATCTCACTTACCCAAAATATCTTTAATACTGTAGAAACATGGTTCTCTAGATGGTTTCTCCTACTAAATGCCAAAAAAACTAAACTTCTCCTTTTCTCCCCCACCACTCGGTCCCCCCCTTTAAACTTCACCATCTCCTCAAACAATGGCACTATCATCTCACCTGATTCAACAACAAAACTGTTAGGAATAACCATCGACAATAATCTCTCCTTCAATCAACACATTAACAACAACATCAAGTTTGTTAACAGAAAAATAGGATCCCTATATCGAATTAAACCTTTTCTAACCCCAGCAACTAGAACCAAGATTGCCCAATCTCATCTTTTATCAACTCTCCTATAGGCCTCCCCTATTTATACCAACCTCAAGAAAGTTAATCTTAACAAACTTGCAACTTACTATAACAACATTGCCTGCTTCGCCACTGGTAACCCCTTCAGAACCCACCATTGTCTTAACTTAAAACTACTAGGCTGGCTTGAATTCCAAAACTACCTGGTAATTCCTCAACTCTCTATTGCCCATAGAATATTACACCAACCTGACAACACCCCGATACTCTCTCAACTTTTAATCCCTTATAACAATCTTAACTCCCTTCGCTCCTCTTGTAAACTCATGGCCAGATCTATAAAGTCCAACAACTCAGCTGGTGATTTTCTTTTCACTAACACTGTAGGTAGAAGTTGGAATCTCTTACCTAGTGACATAACTCTGACTACATCTCTGCCACTTTTCAAACAGAAAATCAAACTGTACTTCCAAAATCACTGGCTTTGTTCCTGCAGTACACCTGACTAATTATCTTATTTTCACTCTTTTACTCCTCCACTCTTTTCCTCTCTACTTTAATCCAGTTCTGATTCTACTATTTTTAGAAATTTAAGTATTTACATATTCTGTACAATTGTTGTAATTTAAGAACTGTACATTTCTATAAAAATGCTTCCATATTGTGAATATCATTCATTCATTTTGTTCTTTAATCCTTATAAGCTGTATCTTATAGTAATCGATTTTTATGTAATGTACCAGTATATAGTGGAGCTTTTCTCCTCGGGCCTCTGCTGAAAATGGACATGTATCCAGCCAGACTAGGCCGGTCAACAAATGTAAAATAAAATAAATAAAATAAATGGTAATGCTGCATATGCTAGATTGGTAAATTTGTTCAACAAAAATTTTTAGCAGATGAAGTTAATGAATGTGCTGATCTTTCAGTAGTTAACACATCAATAGATGTATCTTCTGAGTGTCTTCAGTATGGGTGTAGTGAAAACCTCATTGAGTTGTATTAAACATAACAGTAGAATGGGACTTGATAATATTCTAGGGTGTTTTGGGGGTTCTTGTGGTAAATATATATCCACCACTACTACTCTATGATTTAACAACTTGCTGTGCTCTAGCATGGTTCTAGAAAGGTGGAAACATGCTGATGTTGTCCTGGTTCACAAATGAGGGTTATTGGACAAAACCAGCAATTATAGACCCATCAGCTTAACTCCACTGACTTCAAAAGTTTTGAAAGGTGTTTATTACATATTCTAAATCCAGATAACGAGGAGCATTTAATGGATTTCACTCAACATGGTTTCAAAAAACACAAGTCTATATTTACTAACCAGAAAAAAAGACAGGCCAGCAGAAAAAGCAGGAATGATGCAGAGTCAAAAATACAATATATAAAGGTTTATTTGTAAACCCAAATAACCACAGACCGGTTTCAGCAGAATATGCCTTCCTCAGTGTGTTACAGACGAATAAACAGAGGATGAAAAATACATATGCATATATATAGTATGAATTGACCAATGAGCATAAAAACTGCCCTGTCATTCATTAATATTCATGAATAAGAGTAGGGACACCAAAAACAGTGCAATGCAAAATGAATGATACTAGTAATGATAATTTCAAAAAATAAATGCAAAACAGTATACATATTTAGATAGACCAGTTATGCTAAAATATGTATGGAACATATTAATAACATGAGAATATATTATAACAAGACAATATATTATAAATATAGCAAATAATGGAATGAATTTGATAACCACCCTGATGTAGTCAAAGCAGAGTGCACAGAAACGTGCAGAGTGCAAAATACAGGGGAAATATTCAATATCCTGCTGTACTAGGTTAGCAAAAAATCTGATAAACATATATCATCATGATAAAAAACAACATTATAAAAATATATGTATTATGGAACCAATTGGTATATGAAGTAAGAAACATACACTGAAGTGAATGAAGTAAGAAACATACACTGGCTGACAAGAAGTAAAGTGATACCCGAGTAACGATGTTCATAGGTATATATAGTTATGATAAGTCGGCATATGAATGTTGGTATGTTGACATGATAGGATATGTAGTGGACAACTGTGACATAAGAAAAGTTATGGAAATCAGGGTTAAAAACGATCATTGAGTCCTGGACTGAAAATAGCTCCCAAAGTAATGATCCAATATTTCTCCTTCTGATTGAGAATGCCATGCCAGCCCTGTTTATTGCTACGATCACCCACAATTCGATCAATAATCATAAACGTAAATAGTGCTTGTGGATGTTGGAGGAGGTGTTGGTACATAGCATTGGTGGTCCTTTTGTTTTTGATGTCACTGCGATGTTCATTAATCCTGCTTCTAAGTTGTCTGGAGGTTTGACCCACATAGAAGGCCCCACAGTGACAGGTAGCTAAATATATAACCCAGTCACTACTGCAATTGCCAAATACCTTGCATTCAAAAACCTTGCTGGTGTTCCTGCTGGAGAACTGTTTGGATTTGGTAATCTGTTGACATGATCCACAATGACCACATGGGTGTGTGCCCAAGAGTTCGTGTCCCGTGAGGGTTAACTGTTTGTGAATAGCCCCACCACTGCCTGTATGTTTGTAGTGAGAGAGGTGTGATCCTAACGTTTTACCCCTTTTGTATGAAAACTTGCATTCCTCGCCTAGAAGGGATCTGAGCTGGTCATTGGCGAGCAGAATATTCCAATGTCTTTTGATAGTATCACGGATGACATTATAATTCCTACCATAGGTAGTGATAAACCTAATGGTAGGTAGTGCAGTGTCAGTAGGTGGATTCTTGTAATCCAATAGTTCCGTTCTCTCCGTGTTCTTGGCTCGATTTCTCGCCAGATTGATGTCAACATAACGATATCCCCTGTTCATAAATCTGCGGAAGAGATCTGTACTGGCCATATGATGATCCTCCTGATTGGAGCAAAGACATTTCATACGCATAAACTGTGATACAGGGATGTTTCTGATGGTGTGGCGTGGGTGCATGCTAGAAGCGTGTAAGATAGTGTTATAATGGGGATATTTACGAAAGACCTTCGTGGACACCGTATTGTCCAGGTTTCTGTAGACAGTCACATCCAGAAAGTTGATGGTTTGTTTGTCATAGGTAAGAGAAAATTCCAATCCCCAGATGTTACCATTAAGATATTCCACAAATTCATGTAGATATGCCACATCCGCATGCCACACCATCCAGCAATTGTCCAAGTATCGACGCCAAATATCCATTTCCACCAGGTATAGATTGTGGGACATATCATAGATCATGCACTCTTCAAAATACGTCATAAATAAATCCGCATATATGGGAGCAAAAGATGCTCCCATGGCAGTACCCTGAAGCTGCCAGTATCATTCCCCTTGGAAATAAAAGATGTTCTTGTCGAGTACATGTTCAGATAAGCAAATCAACAGTGTGTTGAATCCTGATGTATACAAGTTGGCCCTGTCCAACCAGTATTGTAATGATTGCTTTTTCACTCACTCACTACAGGGCTCAAACTTTTGAGATCAAACATTTGGCATTTGAAATTGTTTTGTGCATATGCCAATCAAAATATAGCCCCTCATGGGTTGAGAATACGGCTCCAACCTTTGGTTGGTAGACCTGATGACAAACTTAATATACTGGAGGGTCTCCGACAATTGTCTGATAAAATATGTTACATGAAAATGTCTTTTGATCCCACTCCCAATTTCAAATGTCAAATTGATTTATTCTTGAATTTGGCATGTGAGGAGGGAATCATTAGTCAAAAGTGTGTGTCCCATCTTAAAGTTGTTGAACCACGCAAACAAATTCTTTATTTATTACCCAAGATTCACAAATCATTAACTAAGCCCCCAGGAAGACCTATTGTGTCAGGGATAGGATATTTAACTGAGCCCCTCTCAGCATTTCTAACACAACACCTTAAACCACTCTTGGGTTTGGTCAGGGCCAGATTACAAGACACCACTCAGTTTCTCAAGATCATTCAGAACATACAGTTGGAACCCGACTGGCTCATGTGCACACTAGACGTCAAAGCACTGTACACCAGCATTCCACACTGGGCTGGATTACAATCATTACAATACTGGTTGGACAGGGCCAACTTGTATACATCAGGATTCAACACACTGTTGATTTGCTTATCTGAACATGTACTCGACAAGAATGTCTTTTATTTCCAAGGGGAATGCTACTGGCAGCTTCAGGGTACTGCCATGGGAGCATCTTTTGCTCCCATATATGCGGATTTATTCATGGCGTATTTTGAAGAGTGCATGATCTATGATATGTCCCACAATCTATACCTGGTGGAAATGGATATTTGGCGTCGATACTTGGACAATTGCTAGATGGTGTGGCGTGCGGATGTAGCATATCTACATAAATTTGTGGAATATCTTAATGGTAACATCTGGGGATTGGAATTTTCTCTTACCTATGACAAACAAACCATCAACTTTCTGGATGTGACTGTCTACAGAAACCTGGACAATATGGTTTCCACGAAGGTCTTTCGTAAATATCTCCAATATAACACTATCTTACATGCTTCTAGCATGCACCCACGCCACACCATCAGAAAAATCCCTGTATCACAGTTTATGCGTATGAAACGTCTTTGCTCCAATCAGGAGGATCATCATATGGCCAGTACAGATCTCTGCCGCAGATTTATGAACAGGGGATATCGTTATGTTGACATCAATCTGGCGAGAAATCGAGCCAAGAACACAGAGAGAACGGAACTGTTGGATTACAAGAATTCACCTACTGACACTGCACTACCTACCATTAGGTTTATCACTACCTATGGTAGGAATTATAATGTCGTCCGTGATACTATCAAAAGACATTGGAATATTCTGCTTCCCAATGACCAGCTCAGATCCCTTCTCGGCGAGGAATGCAAGTTTTCATACAAAAGGGGTAAAACGTTAGGATCACACCTCTCTCACTACAAACATACAGGCAGTGGTGGGGCTATTCACAAACAGTTAACCCTCACGGGACATGAACTCTTGGGCACACACCCATGTGGTCATTGTGGATCATGTCAACAGATTACCAAATCCAAACAGTTCTCCAGCAGGAACACCAGCAAGGTTTTTGAATGCAAGGTATTTGGCAATTGCAGTAGTGACTGGGTTATATATTTAGCTACCTGTCACTGTGGGGCCTTCTATGTGGGTCAAACCTCCAGACAACTTAGAAGCAGGATTAATCAAAAACAAAAGGACCACCAATGCTATGTACCAACACCTCCTCCAACATCCACAAGCACTATTTACGTTTATGATTATTGATCGAATTGTGGGTGATCGTAGCAATAAACAGGGCTGGCATGGCATTCTGAATCAGAAGGAGAAATATTGGATCATTACTTTGGGAGCTATTTTCAGTCCAGGACTCAATGATCGTTTTTAACCTTGATTTCCATAACTTTTCTTATGTCACAGTTGTCCACTACATATCCTATCATGTCAACATACCAACATTCATATGCCGACTTATCATAACTATATATACCTATGAACATCGTTACTCAGGTATCACTTTACTTCTTGTCAGCCAGTGTATGTTTCTTACTTCATTCACTTCAGTGTATGTTTCTTACTTCATATACCAATTGGTTCCATAATACATATATTTTTATAATGTTGTTTTTTATCATGATGATATATGTTTATCAGATTTTTTGCTAACCTAGTACAGCAG